>NC_134556.1:16528132-16767633 GCF_025594145.1 Primulina tabacum
CTACTGTGAAGAATAAGTATCCTCTGCCGCTTATCGATGACTTGTTTGATCAGTTGCAGGGTACATCAGTGTATTCAAAGATCGATCTTCGTTCTGGCTACCATCAGCTTCGAGTTCGAGAGGAAGATGTTCCGATGACAGCATTTCGAACACGTTATGGGCATTATGAATTTCTAGTTATGCCTTTTGGATTGACTAATGCTCTTGCGGTTTTTATGGATTTGATGAATCGTGTTTTTCGAGAATTTATAGACAGATTTGTTATTGTCTTCATAGATGACATTCTGATTTATTCAAAAACAAAGAAGGAGCATCGAGAACATTTAAGGTTGGTCCTCCAGACACTCAGAGCAGCGCAATTGTATGCAAAATTTTCTAAATGTGAATTCTGGCTGGACAGAGTAGTATTTCTGGGTCATGTTATATCAGCTCAAGGAGTATCAGTGGATCCTAGTAAAGTGGAAGCTGTTATCAATTGGCCAACACTGACGAATATTTCCGATATTCGCAGTTTCTTAGGTTTAGCAGGATATTATAGACGTTTTATTGAAGGATTTAATGTTATAGCCAGGCATATGACTCAATTAACGCAAAAAGATCGACGTTTTGTGTGGACTGATGAATGTGAGTCAAGTTTTCAGACTTTGAAGGAAAAGTTGACAACAGCTCCAGTGCTAGCTTTGCCATCAAGCTCAGGTGGATATGTTGTTTGTTCAGATGCATCTCTAAATGGACTTGGTTGTGTTCTAATGCAAAATGGGCGAGTGATTGCATATGCTTCTCGTCAGTTGAAGCCGCATGAGACCCGATATCCAGTTCATGACTTAGAGTTGGCTGCCATTGTGTTTGCATTGAAGTTATGGCGCCATTATCTGTACGGTGAGCAGTTTGTGATTTATTCGGATCACAAGAGTCTTAAATATATTTTCTCACAGCCTGACTTGAACATGAGACAACGTCGATGGATGGAGTTGCTTAAAGACTTTGATTGTGAGATTCAGTATCAACTAGGGCGAATGAATCTTGTTGCAGATGCTCTCAGCAGGAAAGTTCAGAATGCTATGCTGACATCTTTGACTATCTCTAAAGTTCACGAGCACTTGGGAACTTCAGGATGGACTTATCAGATCAGTGGAGACTACTTTATAGTGTCATCTATTCAAGTTGAGCCACAGATTTTGTCCAGAATCAAAGCAGCACAGAAGACCGATCCACATATTCATAGATTGAAAGAATTGTCTCGAACAGGTCAGACAGAAAAGTTTAGTGTTGCTTCAGATGATAGTCTACGCTTTAATGGTAGACTTGTGGTTCCTAATTTGATAGAGCTGAAAGAAGCTATACTAAGGGAAGCACATTGTAGTCGACACAGTATTCACCCAGGAATTCGAAAGTTGTATCATACCTTGAGAGCTCATTATTGGTGGGAAGGTATGAAGAAAGATATTTCTCATTTTGTGGCTAAATGTTTAACGTGTCAACAAATTAAAGCCGAGAGAATGAGACCTGGTGGAATGTTACATAGTCTTGAAGTGCCGCAGTGGAACTGGGAGCATGTTGCTATGGATTTTGTGACACATTTACCTCGTTCTAATCGTGGTTGTGATGCGATTTGGGTGATAGTTGATAGATTGTTTAAATCATCTCATTTTATTCTGTATGATCGTACTTGTACTTACTTGCAAATGGCGAAACTGTACATTGATCATATAGTAAGATTGCATGGTGTGCCAGTAACCATAGTATCCGATCGTGATCCAAGATTTTCTTCGAAGTTTTGGGGAAGTTTGCAATCAGCTTTGGGTTCAAAGTTGGCTATGAGCACTTCCTATCACCCACAGACAGATGGTCAGTCAGAAAGAACCATTCAAACGCATGAAGATGGATTACGAGCAGTAGTAATGGATTTCAAAGGTGGTTGGCAAGAATCATTGTCTTTGGTTGAATTCTCTTACAATAATAGTTTTCAGGAAACAATCGGTATGGCACCATTTGAAGCTTTGTATGGAAGAAAGTGCAGATCGCCGATATGTTGGGAAAATGTAGGAGAAAGACAAATGTCAAGACCAGAATTTATTCAAGAAATGAAAGATAAAGTTGAATTGATCAGGAAAAGGATGAAAGCAGCCCAAGATCACCAAGCCAGTTATGCTAATAAAAGGCGTAGACTTTTAGAGTTCCAAGTGGGCGATTATGTTTTCTTAAAAGTATCACCATTCCGGGGTACTATGAGATTTGGACATAAAGGGAAGTTAGCTCCGCGTTATATTGGTCCGTATGTGATTGTTGAGAGGATTGGCACATTGGCGTATCGTTTGGATTTGCCGCAGAGTTTGTCTTTGAGACATAATGTGTTTCATGTATCTATGTTGCGGAAGTATGAGCCAGATCCGTCTCATATCTTGAATGTTGAAGATGTGGAGTTGGACAATTCTCTTCGCTATGTTGAACATCCCATGCAAATTTTGGACCGCAATGAAAGACAGCACAGGAGCAAGACGATTCCACTAGTTCTGGTACAGTGGAGTAGCCATGGAAGAGAAGAATCTACATGGGAATTAGAGACAAAGATGCGACAAGAATGACCTCATTTGTTTGAGAATGTAATAAATTACGTGATGTATTCTGAATTTCCTATGTATTATCAATCGTAATGTTGTGGATATCAGTGTTGTATTTGTTAGATTTCGAGGACGAAATCTTTTATTAATGGGGGAGAATGTGAGGCCCAATAACAATAAGCAAGGCCCAGCCCATTTCATTTAATAACAATTACCCAAACTCAATTGATAGAAGAATCAGATCGTTCATTTCCAGAAACTCTTTCCCAGCCTTGCTCGTCGCTTTCTTTTTGTTTTCTGCCGTCTTCGCGCAGCGCTGCCAGCGGCCAGAAAATTTAGCGCAGCGGTTAGCACTCTTCTTCCTCCTTTCTATTAGAGTATTTCCTACAATGAATCGGAAGGTATCGAGTTCGATCGACCCTGTTTCCAGCAACTATGCATGAGCTTCGATTAGAATTTAGGTAAGCTTTTGGCTTCGAATTTTGGTTGTTCTTGGTGTATTAGTTTATAAAAGTGAAGAATTGAGCTTTTCCCCTAATTTCCAGCTAGGTTTCCGGCATGAACAGTATTTCCGGCGACTTGTTCCGGCGAGCCACCTTTGTAAAATTACCGTTGTGCATTCTATTATCGAGTATTGAGGTATTAAGCTTGGAATTTCAGAATTTGATTGGGTTTAATAAGCTGCCCGGAGTTCGATTTTTAACCGAGCCGATTTAATTTGTTTTAGTCGGTTGGAATGCATTATATTGAGGTGTATAGCGAATTTATATTGTAGGTTTTATCGTTGGACGAGTTTATCCGATATTCCTAAGATTTTCTGTGGTATTGTAAGCTATAGTTGAGGTACGCTCAAACCTATATCATTATGACGCTTATATTGGCGTGTAAGAATATTCGGTGAATGTTGTTTGCTATTATGTGCCTTGAATGTTTATTTTATTGCATTAATGCATTAACTGTGTTGGCATAACATATTGAGCCTTGACTCCTTTGACGGCTATTTATGTTGATTCTGTTGAGATATATTGAGTCATCAGAGGGACGAGTGGATTAGGATTAGCCACATTCCCATATGACAGCTAGGGACGAGCGACTTAGCTACTCGCATTCCCGATGCTACGTGCATGGACGAGCGGCGATTTGGTGCTGCATTCCTGGCACGGGTGGCCACTGTTACTGTTGATGATGCTATTCGTTTGGACTCCATTTGGTATCCGTTATTCCATTGTTACCATTCATGCATCGCATGTCATTGCATTTACTTGATATTATTACATGTCTTTTATATACGTCGTGATTTTACTGATTTGTCGTACTGGGGTCCGACCCCTGTTTTTTTTTGATGTTGTGGTTGTTTTTGATGACTTAGTAGGTCATTCCAGGGGTTTTGACGCGTCTGGTGGAGCGTCAGCGAGTGGTACCCAGTAGTTGGGTGGTTGGTGTCAGAGTTCCCATATATTTATATATATTATGCTGTTTGATACATTTGCTAGGGAGATGCCCTGTGTAGCTGTATGATTATGTTTTTATGTTGTTTGGATTTTATTTGTGGTATGTTGTGTCTAGTCCTGACCAGTGCGGTTGTAGGATGTTTTTTGGGTTGATTGTGAAACTGATGTTATTTTCGAGCGTATACTGTTATTGTTGTGTTTTGAAATTTTTGGGATGTCCTACTTACGGGGAGGTCATGCCTGAAATTTCTGTAGGCCCTAATGAACGTTTTAAACTCGTTTTCGCTGTTTACACCATTTAATACTTGTTGTTTGGTAATTAAATATTAATTAAAAGCACGGGACCTGACAAAAACAAAGATTGTTATGATGCGATATATGTCTTTGTTGGGCAGAGCAAACGAAATATGGCACACAGTTTAAAAATATTTGAGTTGCACATGTTAAGATTGAATATAACAATTTAGAGGGGTGAATTAACTGTTATTCAAATTATGTCAAATAATTCTAAACTTAAGTTGTGTTAATAACACAATTTAATATTTCAATTAGATTGAATAATTTGAACGCTATATAAAGTAACACCTCAATTTTCTTCAGCTCAATTATCAGCACAGATGATAGACTTAGCAATACAAGTAAATAGTATTAAATTAAGAGGCAAGAAGTTGTTTATGGATTTTCGAAGACTAAGCTTCTACGTCTCTCATTCTTCTATTTCCACAAGGATTCCACAAGAATATTTAACCAGTACAACAACTCGTACAAACCCACTTTACCTTGGTTTCACAACCCTAATGAGCTGAAACTCCTAGCACTCTTTTATTTAAATTGATGTTTTCATAAACAGGCTTATGAGAGTTACAATTGTTTATTGCAATACAACAACACTCGTGTGTAAAAGATAAGTGAGAATACAAAGTGAAAAATATTGAACCTTAATCGATCTAATAGGAAACTGAGTGTGTTCAAGAACAATTTAAAGATGAATCTTTTCTGGGATCATGTGCGATTTGAATGCTTGATGAAAATTGGCAAAGTAGTGTTAGTTTTTCGAGAGCTCTTCAGTCATGATGCATTCCTTATTTATAGGTGTTGGTCCCCAATGACAATAAATATATCTGGTACTCATAGATGTACTAGATATCCGAGATTTATTCGGATATAGCTACGTGTCCTTGTTGATTTTTCATATATATTGTCAAAATTTTCAAATTCTTTGTACACTAGCTGAAGGAGTAACTGACAGATGCTGACAACTTTATTATAAACTCATAGATAATAGAGAATGTTGATAGGACGGTCTTCAATTTGACATATTATGCTCCAACAGCTTGGTTCATGTCGTGCTGATGAATGAATTCAATTAGATCGAAATTCTTTAACAGCTTGATCTATTGGTTCAATTTAACAGCGTGAGTCAAATAATTTTAGTTTGTATCAAAACTTAGATAACAATTTTTCCTAAACATTTTTTCCTTTTGGTATGTCAAAACTAAATTTTCTACAATAATAAGATATAAGAATATATATTAATGCGCTACAATAAATTATGAAAATTCTTGAAAAAAAAATTATGTTTCCTGATTTATCCTTTCTTGAACGGTTGAGGAGGATTTTGGCATGGTTTGTATGTGCTACTTGAGCAACTGTGATGATGATTACGAACATTACCAACAGAAATTCCACCATGTGGCATCCTATGCTAAGATGACGAGGAGGAAGGTTAAGATTTGTCTCGTTCTTTCGACTTTTTCCCCTTTTTGACATCACTCTTTCCACCATGTAAGAACATAACCGTCTTAGAGATCTGATTCCCAAGTGTTTAATATGTCCTGTCAGCACAACTTGCTTCTCAATTCGGCAGATAAAATCAGCGGTATGCCTGTTTTGAGTATGTTTAGTTCATATATCTTACTGGAATTCATATTCATAATTTTGAGTACTTCAGTAATCAGTTTAGATATATTAGTCTTGAAAAGATCAAGTAAAACGTCCACTACTTTTAACTTTAAAATCCTACTAATTTTTTTATACTGGAAAAATTCGAACCATTCATTTAAACTCAACTCAACAATTAAAAATCCTAAATGCATAACAATCCATAAGTCGTCAACTACCAAAATCATACGTTTACATTTAAAAACCATCCAAAATTAAAATTCGAAATAAAAAATGAAACTCTAAATAGAAAATCCTCAAAATCTTTTTGTAAAAACTTAAAATACTAAATTAGTGCGGAAATATGTCCCTTTGGAGTGTATTGTCGGACTCGATCCACTCAAGAGTCAGTGCCTCTCTCAATCTCACCCTCCCCTGCAAGCATCCAAACCTAATGAGTTTAATGACTCAGCACGTTCTAACCATTAGTAACAAATAATACATATACATACATATGCGTAAAATCATACTTTTACTTAAAATAGCTAGTATAAATTTGTAAGCATAAGTAAAATCATAAATCATTAATCTTAAAGCTTTCCATCTCGTATATCATTTTTGGGTGAAGTTTGATCTTCGAAAGTGACTAGTTGTAATCGTATCATCATGTGGTCGGCTGATCACTCTTAGCTCACCATTGCGCATGGAGACGAGCACTAGGCATCGTTGTAAGTGGAAATACGATATCGTAAAATACCATATTTTAGCATATATCGTAAAATACCATATTTTCATCATAAACATTTTAAAATATCATTTAGCATGTATTATGATTTTTCGGGACACTACCAAGCCTTTCGTACTACCCAGGACACAAAATAACCATTTTACCCCTGTAATCCAAAATTATCGATTTTGACTTTCTCCTAACTTTATTGACTCGAGCCTATACCATAGTAACATATAAGCTTAAATTTGACTTCTAATATTTTTCTTAGACGTAAACCTGAGCCTTTCGATTTAATAACTTAATGATTAAATCATGAAGCGTTTTTAATCCGAATAAATTCAAAACTTAATATTTTCTTCGCAAATTTTAAACATAAACTTTTCATCCCTAAACTTAACATGACACCTTAAAATACACCCATAAACATTTCTTAGACATAAAATTAAACTCCTCGAATAATTTCTCATTTCTTTTTAAAACTTAACCGTACGTCTCGATTTTAACTCGTATCGACTCAAAACTTAACCAAACATTACCAAACTTGAAAATAGCTTATTAACACCTTACTAACCCTTTTTCATCCCAAATCAAGTCAATTAAAACCTTTGAATAATCCAAGAACCATGCTGGAAAATTCTGCTCATTTTCGAAAACCCTAGCTTGCACAAACCCTCAATCCCTTCGACCCTAGTCCATGGCCGACCAAACCAGCCCCTAGCTGACCATCCTAGGACCATGACTGAACCCTAGAGATCCTGCTGAACCAATCTTATAGAGCCTAGAACACCAACCCTTATCCGCGCTCCTACATGCCTTAAACAACCCAAAACGACGTGCAACCTTTGTCCTCACTTTCCAGCCCTTGCACAACCCATCTAGGACCATGAATAGTCTCCCTTAGGAGCCTTGAACACATCCCAAACAGCAGCTTGTATTATCCCTTGCCTAGGACCAGAAATGCAAACCTTAGCCCCATTTGATATCAATTTTCGTTCAAATTTTTTCCATACATGTACAGCCCTTAACCATGGCCCTTAACCACCCTTAATCATACTGAAATTCATCCCTTCACATAGCCATATGGCAGCCCTTTTATGCATCATAATCATGAGTTTGAAAGCATGATGAAAATTCAAGTTTTAACTTGTACAATCCGTGTAAATGAAAATAGAAGGAGAGTTTCATATTATTCCTGCAAACATGATTGAACATACAAAATATGGTTTGGATGGTGAAAAAATAAACTTTAGAAATGTGCCTTTGAGTTTAAAATGCTCGAAATATGAATACTGAAGCGGTGGAATTCGATGACGAACGGAGGACGATTTTTATTTTTTCTACCATCTATTTCTCAATAAAACCCCACCAAAAACCCACCTTGGGATAAAAGGGAGTCAGGTGATCGTTATTGGAAGGAAGAACGAGGAAACAAGTAGAAGAACAAAGAAGAAAAAAATTTGAAATCTTCCCCCTTGACAAGCCTCCTAGTTTCGGCCCTTGGTTTCCTTCCCTCTTCAACTTACGTGAAGTGTATGTGTGTGTTTCGTGTGTGTGTTTAGGTGTTTAGGGGTGTGTTTGTAGGACTTTTTTAAAAAGAATTTAAAAAAGTTTCATATATACTTAATTAATGGGCTCAATTAACTCTAGTTTTTAAATAATTAATTAGGTAGATTAGTAAAATCATTAGACCTCAAATTAAAATATTTAAAAATACATATTTCTAAAAAAATCTCTTATAAAATGCATAAAATACATTTCTCCCACTAATTAATTTAAACTCGATCTTAAAAATGTGAAAATTCATAAATTATTTAAAATAAATATTTTCTTAACTAAAAATAAAATTTTAGCTTTTAAATCTTTAACACATTAATCGTCTCCAATCCTCTGTCCCCGGCCAACACCGATATTCGTCTCAAAATCTTTAAATTATGAAACCAAGCAAAATTACACAATTAATCATTTATTCACTCAAAATATATAGTTCATGCATCCAAAATCATGAAATTAAAATATTTTATCAATTTATTAATTTTCATGCATGCGGTCTATGTGAACTGATTTCTGGACGTTACATCAAGATCCAGATAAAATGCCATCTTATCGGCCCTAAATCTAGCGATGTCATTATGAATGTTCATTCATCTGATGAATGAAATGTGTTCCATAAAATTGTGGAAATTCTGGATTATATCATTGTTCTTGATCATGGAACTTTGGAGGTGAGATTTGCGGAGAAGAGTGTGTCAGCTCAAGTTCAAGCTCTTCTTGTTCTGTTTGAATGGATGTATGTATTTCTAGTTCAGGGTCATTAGCGTTCTGTTATGTTGCTTTATGTTCTTCATCTTCTTGAGCCGGTAACTATGGACCGAATTTGAAACATGTTTTGAATTATCTCATGAATAGTTGAGAGCTGAGTCAAAGATGCTACATTCGTCTGATTTTTTATATCAATATGTTGAGGAAGTGAGACACATGTTGATTCGGCCAGGGATGCAAATTCAGACTTGGAATCAAATATTGCTACCGATTATCGTGGTATGGCCATTGTGATCAATGCATCAGTCTCTAGAACAGATGAAGTTATTTAAGGAGTAATCGTGTTGTCATAGGTATACAAAATTTTGTTCTTCTATGTATTACAGGTGTTACGATTGGGGAGGATTAATTAAAAGTTTCCTCTGGTTTTACGTCCAGAAACGCCTTCAACGCATTCTATGAGTCAAGGATATGCTTCCCATCCAATTTTCTTATAAATTGGAAAACAGGGTCTTTTTTAGTCGGATTCCCAAGACTATTACGATGACCCTCATCTTGAAATTGTTTCCATAAACGGAGAAGTTCAATATGCGTGTGTCCACTAGAATGTGTCTCAAGAGTTAATAAGATGTCATCTAAAGACTCTTTACTCAGCTCATTCTTAATGAAACCAATTTTATCTTATCTGTTATTGGAAACACATCCCAAAGATCTGCATCGTTTGTCACAAGTCCATCTTGTACACTTATGACAAACCCCTAACCTTTTGGCCCTTCGTTTTTCGCATAAGTGCTTTTTCCTAATCCAGGCATATGCTGAATGAGTAATTACTGTGGAACTTCTCCTCCTAATCGGACCTTAGCCTCTATTACAATACGAATATATTCTGGAATTCCTTTTTGCATTATCAATCTCAATCTTTCACACCTACATGTTTAAAATTTTCTTATAACATTTTCTGAAACAGAGGGAAAATATTTACCAATTTTTGAGAGAATTTCATTCATTTAAAAAGAAAAGAAAAGATTTTTAAATTTTTTTGAATCAGCAATTGTGGGAAACTGATTTAACCGACTATGAGAGTCACGTAGTATTATTATCCTCCATTTAACCGAGAAAATAAAAAGATTAAGGAAACCCCAAATAAAACAAACAAAATTAAATGCAACACAAAAAATCAAGATCAGAAAGGGAAATAAACTCTTCTTTAAAGATTTCATTTTCTAAAAATGATTTAAGCCTTTGTCCATTTACTTTAAAAACATCACTATTTTTAGGATTTTCAATATCCACAGCTCCATAAGGATACACATATTATCAACATATGGGCCTGTCCATCTTGATCGTAATTTTCCTGGGAATATGTAAAGTCGATAATTATAAAGCAAAACTTTTTTATCAATCTCAAATGATTTTCTAAGAATTTTCCTATCATGAAATGATTTGATTTTTTCTTTATAAATTCTTGAATTATCAGACGCGTCATTTCTGAGTTCATCAAGTTCATTAAGTTGCAATTATGCAATTTGTTGGCATCATCCATGCTTGAATTAAAAGTTTTGATCGCCCAATAAGCTTTATGTTTCAATTCCACAGGCAAATGACAATGTTTTCCGTAAACCAACCTATAGGGAGGCATATTCAATGATGTTTTAAAAGTTGTTCGATATGCGCAAAGTGCATCATTAAGTCGTAGAGATCAATCTTTTCTATTTGGATTAACAGTTTTTTTCTAAAATTTGCTTTATCTCCCTATTAGCTAATTCAACTTGTTCATTTGTTTGAGGATGATAAGGAGTAGTTACCTTGTGAGTAATACCAAGTGAAGCAAATGTTTTATTAACAAAGTGAGTTCCTCCATCACTTATCATGGCTTGAGGAATTCCAAATTTACTAAAAGTATTTTCTATCAAAAATTTGATGACGATATGTTGAAGAAAATATTATTCCCAAGAATTTTGGCGTATGACAAAAACAAGAGAGCTCTGCGGTTCATATGTGTGACATATATCAGTTCAACCGTCCCGTTCAAATAATGGTGTATCTTTCTAACCGGCCAAAGCTCAAAGGAGTCTCAACCGCTTATCAGAACCGGATCATTTAAAGAACCATTTATTGCTCAAAGACATTCTCTGACCGGTTTAATACATTCAAAGTATTACACCATCTTGAAGTCAACGTATATACATCTGCTCAAAGATTGATCCGCATTTATGATCCTATCCCAAAGAAGAGAGACCAAGTATAGACTGCATGTTTTGATGCTAAATACAGTTACTATAAAAGGAACTCTTCAAGAAAAGCACTTCAGAACGGTGCTGAGCAAAAGGAAGATTAAATGCGTTCATTAAAAAACATTTAATGCTCATAAAGACGACAACGACTCATCTGTTCAGAGAATCAGGTTAACGTTGCTATGTCCTTCCCGACCGTTAAGAAAATCATGTATATTAACGGAAGAGTGTGCTAGCAGAAAGCAGTCTTTTAATCTCACAATCGAAACATAACAGCTTGCTTGCATACTTGAAAAGATCTCCAAGCGCTCCTAAAAGTTTACATACTTCTTCGCTCAATCAGCACGCTTTCAACAGAAAATTATTTGATGATCTTAGGATCATTTTCGTGCTACTCACACCAAACCGTTTATTCTCATCAGTAACCTTTTGGTTATCAGATCAAGTCTTGTTATCTGGTGAACTGAGTGTTCTTAATATACAGAAGCGTAAAGTGATCACTAAGAGTTTCAATACAGGCAGTGTGATAAGTCCTGATTTGAGTGAGCTGTTGCAAATACGTTGTAAAGCCAAAGTCTTTTAGTGAAATCCTTCCTGAAAAGGAAGAAAGGGTGACATAGAAGTATTCAATCTCCGAACATCCATAAAAATCTTGTGTTATTTACTTATCGCAAGCTCTTACCTTTTTAACCGCAATTTGTTAAGTTTGCTAAAAGTGCTTGAACTGTCATTGGAAATTGTGAACCGTTTTTCGCACTCATCAGTGGTTCAAGTTTCCAACCGCTTTAGAAAGAATTTTCAACCGCCTTAAAACGTTTGAAAAACTTATTTTAAATAAGAAAATTTGAAAGAGTTCATTAACCCCCCCCCCCCCCCTCCTCCTCCCTAAACTCTTTCTCGATGCCAACAAGTGGTATCAGAGCGGGGTTTTTTCAAACACTGACATCTTTCAATCACTTATGGCTTCTTTCAATAAACCAATGTTCTCTAAAGAAGATTATGACGATTGAAAAATTCGCATGCAGGCACATTTAGCAGCCCAAGATGACGATATGTGTTATGTCATCACTGACGGGCCAATGAGAATTCTGAAGGTGAATACAGCTGCTACAATAATTGAAGGTGCTCCTCAGATGGTTGAAAAGCACAGATCTGAATGGATAGCTGAGGATAAAAAGAAGGCAAATTTGGATAATGTTGCGAAAGATATTCTTTATAAAACTCTGGACAAGAATATGTTCGCCAAAATCAAGACCTGCACTACAGCGAAGAAAATATGGGAAAAACTTACTCAAATATGCGAAGGCAATGATCAAACTAAGGAAAAAAAGTTGACTGTGGCTATCCAGAAGTTTGACAACGCAAAGATGAAGCAAGGAGAAACTCTTGCAGAATTTGAAGAACGGTTCAGCAGTATCATCATCAAACTCACCTCACTTGGGAAAGAATATTCCAACAGAGAAATTACTTTAAAGGTTATGTGAGCTCTTCCCAGAGAATGGGATATAAAGACTATAGCAATGCGAGAATCAAAAGATCTGAACAAACTAGAACTTCATGATCTCTTCGCCGACCTTAAAGCGTATGAGTTCGAGCTAGGAATACGAACTGAAGAAGATCCATCCACATCGCAACAAACAAAGGCACTGCCAGCAACCATAGTGACTCTTCCGGTCGAAGAGTCCTCAAGTAAGAAATCGGCCTAGCAATTAAGCAATGAAACCATGTCTTTATTCGTTAAAAAATTCAGTAAATTCATGCGTAAGAATCAATCACAAATGAATAAACCTCATTTCAACAAGGACCATACTGATGATGGTCAAGCTTATTTTAACTGTGGAAAGAGAGGACACTTTATTGCAGAATGCAACAAGGCCAAGAAAAGATGAAAAGAAATCAGGTGACAGAAGACGAGTTAAAGACAACAAAAGATTCATCAAAAAGAAGAGTCAGCGAGTCCTAGTTGCAGAAGAAGACAAAGGCAAATGGGCTGAATCAGAATCTGAAAAATCTACTTCTGAAGAATCTTCAAGTGAAAGCGAAGATGAGAAAGTAGAGTGTCTCATGGCCAAAGAAGATCAAGAATCTACTGATGAAATTGTATTTGACTTTAACTCTGATGAATTCATACGAGTAGATCTTGTCACCGCACTTCACGACATGGTAGATGAGTTTAAGATGCTATCACAGCAGTTCAATGAAGCCAAAACAGAAAAACAAAACTTGGAAAACAAGTTAACTCTCTCTAGCTGTTCGCAGCAAAAAGAGGTTAACGGTTTGAAAGTAAAGTTAAGTCTGCTAACGGCTAAGAATGATGATCTGCGAAGATTGTTCCATGCTACTTTGAAAAAAAACAAACGGTTGATAAATATAGTTAACAATTGGAACAAATCCTCTGTTTCTCTGAATAGGATGCAGGAAATGCATAAGCCAGCCGGAGACAGAACTGGGCTAGGTTATAGCATTAATGAATGCAGCACCTCAGGAGCACAAACTCAACCGCTACTAGAAAAAGGCCATTTAAAACCAATTAAATGTTTCAGATCTAGTACGGTATATGAACATGATGAACATGAAGGTCAAGGCACTCAGAATATAAATCTTGAAAATAACAGAAGGCGATGTGGTTTAGGATACGTCGAAATTGAAAATGCTAAAACCAACCGACCGTGGCTCAGACGCAGGCCTAATACAACCGTTCACAACGGTTCAGGTTGGGCCAACAGAAAGTCAGGTTTAACCGGAAATCATTCAAAAACTAGACCGAACCATTACTACAATAGCCGACCTGTTTAAAAGAGATACCAGTTGAGTGACAATGACAGATGGTCTAAAAAACATACTGGAAAGAAAAAGACACTGCATACACCACCTGATTATGCACATAACAGCTCTATCCTTAGGACACAACATGAAAAATCCTTCAGGATAATTCAAGTGTGGATCCCTAAGGGTCTAATAAGCTCAGGACCCAAATATGAAAGGGTACCGATTTCTCTTTTCAATAATGTTAGGTGTCAAAGAAAAGGAACTTGAAGGAATCAATCTGGTTCTTGGATAGTGGCTGTTCTAGACACATGACTGGAAGCAAAGATCTCCTGTCAGAAGTAATCAACTACAAAGGTCCAACAATCACCTTCGGTGACAATTCTAAAGGTAAAGCAGATGGTAAGGGTAAGATTATCCACGACAAAATTATTATTAGAGATGTACTTCTTGAAGAGAATCTATGTTATAACCTGATAAGCATAAGCCAATTATGTGACAGTGGTTACACCGTAGAATTTCAAAAACTCATATGTACTGTAAAAATCGCGGCAGGTAATATCATGTTAACTGGTCATAGAGAGCAAAATACATAAAAAGTTAAATGGAATGATGACTGTCTTAGCGCACCTACCTGTTTCGTCGCCTTAAATGAAAATAAAAATTGGCTTTGGCATAAACGGCTCAATCATCTTAATTTCAAATCTATTGCCACTATCAGCAAACTTAAATTATTATCTGGATTGCCTAACATTGATTTTGCCAAAGATAGAATTTGCAATGCTTGTCAGTTAGGTAAACAAGTCCGGTCAACATTCAAGAGCAAAGGAAGAAACTCATCAGCAAGATGCCTAGAACTTCTTCATATGGACTTGTTCGGACCAATACCCGTAACAAGCTTAGGGGGAAAGAAATACACTCTCGTAGTAATTGATTATTTCTCTAGATTTACATGGGTAACATTTCTAAACTCCAAAGACCAAACCGCTGATCAACTAATCAAGTTGCTCAAAAGACTTCAAAACGATAAAAATGAAGCAGTTGACAGAATCAGGAGTGATAGAGGAACTAAATTTCTAAACCGATTCCTGCCATCCTATCTTGAAGATCATGGCATAAAACATGAATTATCATCAGCAAGATCACCTCAACAAAACGAAGTAGCTGAAAGAAGAAACCGCACATTGAAGGAAGCAGCTAGAACCACGCTAGCCGAATCTAGTATCTCACAAAGGTTTTGGGCTGAAGCCATTAACACAGCCTGTTATACACAAAACCAGTCCATGATCAATAAGAATAATGAGAAAACTCCATAAGAAATTTGGACTGGCAAGCAGCATGAAGTTGGATACTTTCGCATCTTTGGTTGTAAGTGTTTCATTCACATTAATGGCAAAACACATATCACCGCTTTTGATGTTAAAGCTGATAATGGCACCATTTTAGGATATTCAGCAGTGAGCAAAGCATACAAAGTTTATAACCAAAGAACTCTCACTGTTGAAGAATCTTTCCACATTGTATTTGATGAATCATCTATAAGTCATGACAACAATATTAACAGTATACATGATTTAATAAATAATCTTGATGCAACTAACCTTGAAACAAGCAGTGATGATGAGGTAAATCTGAGAAAAACATGGGGAATCACATCAAAAGAAAATCCAACCGCTCAAGAACAAACTCAACAGGTGAACGAACCAGAGGACATCCAACAAACGCAGATGGAAGTAGCACTGGAGCAAGAAGAAGGAATTATTCAACCTACCGAGCTAAATCCACATGGACCATGTCTCCAGTGGAAAAAGGATCATCCACTTGAGCTGGTCATTGGTAACCCTACTGCTCCTCATAGAACTAGAAATCAAATGATAAATGAAGTTATGCATGCTGCATTTGTTTCTCAGATAGAACCTAAGAAAATTGATGATGCATTACTTGACTCAAATTGAATAGAGGCCATGCAAGAAGAACTTAATCAGTTTGAAAGAAGTAAAGTTTGGCATCTAGTCCCTCGGCCTAATAACACTCATGTGATTGGAACTAGATGGGTATTTAGAAACAAAATGGATGAAAACTGGTTTGATTATAAGAAACAAGGCTAGACTTGTAGCTCAGGTCTATAGACAAGAAGAAGGTATAGACTTTGATGAATCCTTTGCCCATGTCGCCAGGTTAGAAGCTATAAGAATATTTCTAGCATTTGCAGCATTTAAGGATTTCAAAGTATATCAAATGAATGTTAAATCTGCATTTTTGAATGGATTATTAAATGAGGAAGTTCATGTAGAACAACCACCTGGTTTTATTAATCACACTTTTCCTGATTATGTTTACAAACTGGACAAAGCTCTGTATGGACTGAAGCAGGCACTAAGAGCATGGTATGACACATTAACCAAATTCTTACTTGAACATGGTTTCTCAATTGGAACAGTTGATAAAACATTGTATACATTCTCAAAAAATGATCATTCATTGTTTGTACAAATATATGTGGACGATATTATTTTTGGATCAACTAACCCTAAGCTATGTGAGAGATTCTCTAAGATGATGCAGGAGCAATTTGAGATGAGCATGATGGACGAATTAAATTACTTTTTAGGACAGCAAGTCAAGCAGTCCGTAAATGGAATATTTATCAATCAAGCCAAATACACTCGAGATATGCTAAAGAAATTTAGCATGGAAAATTACTCTCAAGCTTCCACCCCAATGAGCTCATCAATTAAACTGGATAAAGATGAAGGGGAAATCTCTGTGGACACAAAAATGTACAGAGGGCTAATAGGTTCTTTGCTATACTTGATCGCCAGCCGACCGGACATTATGTTTGCGGTTTGTTTATGCACACGGTTTCAAGTTAAACCTATGCAGTCTCATTTTATTGCCTCTAAACGTATCCTTAAATATCTTAAAGGAACTGCTAATGTGGGTCTTTGGTATCCCAAATATTCAAGTCTTAATCTTGTAGGGTACTCAGACACAGATTATGCTGGGTGCAAGGTCGACAGAAAAAGTACGAGCGGTTCATGTCAATTTTTAGGCGAACGGTTGATATCATGGCTCAGTAAGAAACAAACGTCAATTGCTACATCAACCGCTGAAGCGGAATACCTTGCGGCTGGAAGTTGTTGTACTCAGATGCTTTGGATACAACAACAATTGAAAGATTATGGCATCCAAGCTATTGAATTACCCATTTTCTGTGATAACACCAGCGCAATAGCAATCACATACCACCCAGTTATGCACTCTCGGACAAAACATATTGATATCAGACATCACTTCATCTGAGAACACGTCATGAAGAAAGAAATACGGCTTGAATATGTTCATACGGATCAACAAACTGCCGATATTTTCCCAAAACTATTACCAGAGGCTAAGTTCTCTCATTTTCGCAATATGCTTGGATTAATTTATTTATCTTGATATATTTAGTTCTTGTGTGTGTTTAGTTTGTATTGCAGGAAATAAATGGAAATATAAAGAGACAGTCGGTAGTACAAAATAGAAATATTTTATTGAACAAACAGACGCATTGTACACCCCTAACTTCATCTTCTACCGCCCTAAACCAGTTGCGCAACCAATCGGTCAGCTTACCGGTGGAGGTACGTAAAAAGTCATTTGAGGAAGCAATCTTCCTCAGAGTCCTCTGCTCTTTTAAGAGCATGAGGAGGTAAACGCCATCATCAGAGAAGACGTATGATGCATCAACGACATAAAGGAGTCGCTGATATTTCCACAGGAGAGACATCTCCTTAGCAGTAACGCCTAGTCCTCCATCAATGGAGGACCGAAGCTCTTCGACCTTTGTCCAGACTGCCAGCGTCTTCTCAAAAACGCTATCTTCTTAAGCAGCCTTGCGGGAAGCTATCATTGACTTCATAAATTCTTTCACTAAATCTGGCTCACTTGAACTACCTGCTTTCGCCATTTTGATATTTGTTGTGTCTAAAACTAACCCCTCTACCAGTTTTTATAGATAAAGTGATTGAATGGTGTCTCTCTCATATTGACAGACAATAGGATTTAAAGAGGCTTTCTCTCTAAGCCATTGACGGTTCATTATCCAGGATTAGTCTTCAATCCACATGTTTAAGGGGAAAAATGGTTAAGTCATTAATTAAATAGACTTCTCAACCGTTTCCTCCTAACTACATTACGCATACGGTTCATTTTACTTGGGCGAGAAACTTCCAAGTCATTGCGTAAAAATTACTCAAAACTTTTGGACTGCTTCTGACTGACGTGACAGTTTTTACTAATGAAATTTCAAAATTAATTATTTTACCGCCGCTCAAATTTTTTGAAAAATTATTACAAAATTCTCTCCACTAACAGTCCTCCACGTGGACTGACTGGTGAATATCTGAACCGCACATACATACTCTACACTTGCAACCTCGCTGAGCTTACCTTGCTATTGCAACTCCATCGCATTCTCATTTAACTTGCAGGTACTGAAATTCAAATCCTCTCGGTAAATCAAGAAAATGGCTGCCTCTATTGCTTAGAACACAGTCGATGTTAACTTCGCGTCGATATTCGCCATGCCCAACAAATCGATGCAAGCCATGTTTTGTAAAATTGAAAATTCCGGGCTTCGCTCATTTCTGGGCTGCAGCTACAAATACTTAGACACACTACTGAAGAAATTCTTCGAGTCTGCGCACATGAAGAACGGCGAAATTATTTGTGTCGTCCAAAACAAAAAACTTCTGTTTACACAGAAGATGTTTGCTGAATTGTTCAGCCTACCCACGGAATGAGTAACTGATTTCTCTACACTGCCTAATGGAAATATTGATATCTGGCGTAGTGCTTTCTCAGACACAGACTCTCCAATTTCACATCCAACTTGTCAAAAGCGCGACTTAAAGATTGAATACAGACTTCTAGCAGATATCTTCGCCAAAGGACTGCTTGCCAAAGCCGGTGCTTATGAAAAAATCACTTTGGAGAAATTTCTTGTTATGGCCACTATCTCATCCAAACTTCAAGTTAACTGGTCTGACGTTCTCTTCAGAATATTGGTGGCCATGATCAACAAAGAAAACCAATCACAAGTGTTTGCGGTTCCAATCTGCCACACGCTGATTGATGTCGGGGTTCAACCGGTTGATATGATAGTCGTTGGCAAAACTGAGCTCTTCAACTGGATATTGGTTGAAAAATTTATCCAAAAGAATCGACCGGCATAGGAGATAGTCTCCATCAAGACTGAAACCGGGAAAGAATTTGTCAAACAAAAGAAATCATCCAAAACCGTTTCAACCGCCAAGGAAACCAAGAGAAAGCTGGTCCTAAAGACAAGCTCCGATTATGAGTCCAAAGATGATGTTCCAGTTGCTCAAGTTTTTAAGAAAAAGAGAACTGCACAACCAACAAAGATAAGATTGGTCAAACATCTTTCGGCTCCACTTGTTCCTTCCCCTTTCCCTGCGATCTTAGTCACAAAACAAAAAGGGATTCGTATTGATGAAAAACAGATTGAATCGTCTTACTCTGGAGTCCCTATCATTCTCTCTTCAGATAAGGGCAAACAGGTGATGATTGAAAATCCACCTCAAAACAATGCAGTTCATACGGCCATAGTACTCGCAAGCGAGCGTGTAAATGAGGCTATAACGCCCTAGATTCAACGACTATCCTCACTGTATCAAGACGAGTCTTTCCAGCGTGCTTATTTCCTCACTCACACGCACCCTAGGAAACTTCCCAGGAGGTCACCCATCCCAAAATTGCCCGAAGTCAAGCATGCTTAACTTTGGAGTTCTTATGTGATGAGCTACCGAAAAGAAGATGCACCTTCGTGGTATGAGTAGTACATATCAAATCTTTTAAGCCCTCTTCAACTATACAATCCATTACATTGTACACTCTCGGAATCCCTCTCATTCCGGTGTGGGATCGGTTCATTCATGTTCCCTCCACCTAGAAGCCTGCCAGGAGCCGCTCATTGTCCGTGCAACCTCATGGCACCGGCGATCACCCCCCGCCCTCTTCGGTTCCGGGCCTCACATGCCCACCAGCTTCCGCTTGGTTCATCCCCAAACCACACCGTACTAAGAGAGGTCGGCTCTGATACCAACTGTAAAGCCCCAGATTCGACGACTGTCCTCACTGTATCAAGACGAGTCTTTCCAGCGTGCTTATGTCCTCACTCACACGCACCCTAGGAAACTTTCCAGGAGGTCACCCATCCCAAAATTGCCCCAAGTAGAGCATGCTTAACTTTGGAGTTCTTATGTGATGAGCTACCGAAAAGAAGATGCACCTTCGTGGTGTGAGTAGTACATATCAAATCTTTTAAGCCCTCTTCAACTATACAATCCATTACATTGTACACTCTCGGAATCCCTCTCATTCCGGTGTGGGATCGGTTCATTCATGTTCCCTCCACCTAGAAGTCTGCCAGGAATATATTATTCCTAGATTAATTCATCTTCATTTATTTACACATTTTAATTTAAGCTTTAATTAAATATGGAACCTAAAAGAATTTATTTAATTACTTAGCTCACATAAATTTAATAAATCTTAAAACATTCTTTTTCTTTAAATTAAATTATTCCTTGATTTAAATTAAATTTAGAAATATATTCTTACTATTAATCTTATCTCTAATCTCCAAACTCCGGTCCGACCTTGCGTATTTATCATGAAATTAAACATAACATTTGAATACTTAAATTATAAACCATGCAATGTCATGCAAGAGCTTATTCTAAATTAATGTGGTTATTCATTAAAATGTATAATGAGTATTTAAAACCTTAAGAATTTAAAATACAAGATATTAACAATATTTTACCATGCAGAAATTAGTAACCTTCAGTTAAGCCATTTCAAAGGGTAGTAACTTTTCTTTTCAAAGCACCTCTAATGGGGCTACATGATATTTTCATTTCTTTAATCTTTTAATTCACTAATTAGGATAATTCTAACACCATAATTCACCTTAATTCTTCTTCAACCCATTATCCCAGCAAATTAATGTGTACATGCAACAAGAATAAGAACAAGAACCTCGGCCAGCTAGGGAATGAAGCATGTCAAATTCCCATTCAAATCTTTCACTTGTAACTCCCAACTAAATGCAATTCAAGACCCATTTAAGACCCCCTTGTAACCTTCACCTTCAATACCTAGCATTCCATCATCCCCACCTTCGAAATTAGAAGAAAAACTACAGCTGAAAATCGAGAGAACAGCAGCAGTATAGTAGAAAAGAAAAGAAGTTCCAACTCCGACTTCGCCGCACGTATTTGTCCTAGTGATTTGTTTTGTTCAAAACAAATTACAGGCATGTATATATGGTTTCTTTTCTCTTCAATCAAGTCCTATAGATATTTTTAAAACATTATATGGTCAAGATTCATGAGGCAAAACGAATTTATGGCAGCAACATTTTCGGAAAAAATCTGCACAGGTTCTCGGCCTTGGCTTATGTTTTTGTTTGAGATGTTTCTTGTGATTTCAGGAGGTTGTTCGGTACCAGGCAATCAAGGCTGCATTTAGACATCATTTAGAGGATTTTAGGGTGTTTTTGGGTCAGTTGTTTCAGTCCATACACTCAAGAACGAAGCAATGACAGCAAACTTTCCTTAGTTGCAGAAATGAGTCACGATTTTTGTCATTTAGTGTTTAATGGGTGTTTTCGAATCTTGGCTGTCCTAGGGGCTGTAGCCATGGTTATAATTCTACCTTAACATGTCAAGGACGTGACCAAATCATCCCTTCAAGGATTAGTTCACGGATCCATCGAAATTTCACCAAAACATCACAAGTACATTTCGGTTTCATCATTTTCTGTGTGAGTAACTTGCGGTTTTTGAGGTGTTGGATGGATTGTGGTTGGCTTCTAGCCCATAGCCATGGTTCATACAACTCTCCATCATGTCTAAATTGAGCCATGGTCAATCAAATGGCCCTTAGAACGAGACAAGATAGTAAATATTTCAATACAACACACTACACAACAAGTGGTGCTCTCGGCTGGTATGCTGTGATTGTCCTAGGTGTTTGCTTGGGTTGTGGTTGGCTTTTAGCCCTTAGCCATGGTCCAAGACATGCCTTAAGATGTTGGTAAGAGTCTTTGGTTGGTGGTTCAAGCCAATGGTCATTAAATTGCAGAGTTTACACCACAAACACACAAGCTGCTACTGCTGTATTTTGACAGCAACTTTCAGTTTCGGTTTTGGGACTTGTTTGAGTTCTTGGTTGGCTTTTAGCCCATGGTCTTGGACTGGACAATACCCTAATGAGTTAGGAAGGTCATGTTTTTGGCCGTTTGTGATTCGGCTGAGTTTAGAGGTCGTACGAGAATTTACGGTGCAATATGCCAAAATGACTCTCGAAAGAGTGTTTTATGTTTTTAGATTCCATTCACCAATTTTCGTGTACAGCTATCATCATGAACATTTTTCAGTATGTTAGGGGTATTTTTAATCATGGTTAAACGTCGGTTTAATGTTGGTTCGGGTTGGTACGAAGCCATGATTAAAAATCAAGTAATTGGTTCTAATCGTCTCGTTTTTAGTTCGATTGTTAAGTTTTTGTCAAGTTAAGATTAATTGCATGTGTCACCTACTAGAACTAGGTTGCAGCAAGCCTGGGAGCGATCCAAATCATCCGGTAGAAACAAGGTTATAATTATATTACGTGCATAAAAATATAAAATGGTTATTTTTGAGATATATGCGATATGTCTTGTGGCCACCTTACGTTTATGGGTTTGGAAGTCGGTAGGCGCAACCGAGGACCTCTCCACCCAGTGACTTACGACCGGTTTACGATTATGTATGGGTACGGATATCCAGTCCAAGGGCTGTGGTGATCTCTACCGCCCAGTATATTGTGGTTTAGTCTGATCAGGCGCTCATGTTATGTTATGGGCCACTTGATTAGAAACATTATCTCTACCAGAAAATTATGATATGATATGACTGAGCTCTATTGAGCAAAGCTTTTACGTATGATTTTCATATATGCACGTAATTATAATTAATCATGATACGTCTTTCACTGTACGTTTTTCGATACCATATTTTTACGTTGCATGCGATTTTATGATATATTTTCTTGTTATTCACGATATATACATGTTGAGTCTTTAGACTCACTAGACTTGATTGTTGTAGGTACTGATGAGGTCGAGGCCGAGGGCGGAGACCAGTGAGTTGGCTTGGGTCAGCGGTAGTAGGAACCCGAGGACCTCAAGTTTTAGTTTATGCATTTTCTTATGTTCAAACTCAGTTTTAATATGTTGGATATATTTTGAAGTTGTTGTTTGAAAACAATATTTGCTTCCACTGTTATTTTAAAGTTAAAATTATTTACAAGTTTATTTTATAAATGAGGCAAGATAATTACTTATTTAGAAAATTTTTAATAATTCCGTTAAAATATGAATACGAAATACGGGCCTTTACAGTTGGTATCAGAGCCTGTGATCTTGTAAAGGGTTGTACTACTACTGCTCTCGAGAAGCTCATTAAGTCACGTCTTCGGTCTGTAAGTTTTACGTTTACGCATTTCGTTTAAAGCATGAAATATTTTAACAGCATGTTTTCATGAAATATTTTAGGTCAAGATTATGATTATGCAGTATTTATTTAAATTTAAAGAAAATAGTGGAATTATGCATGTTGGTTACGTATGGATTATAATTATGGAACAGCATGCCTCCTAGACGCATTATTGATCGCATGGGAGGTGATGAGCATCGTCATGAGAACGAGGAGAGAGATTTACCACCACCCCCTCCAGCAGACATGAATGCCCAGATGCTAGCTGGGATGACTCAGTTCTTCGCACAGTTTGCGGGGAACAATGCAGGTGGAGCCAGACAGACGGGGCCGGAGGCTATCTATGAGCGGTTCATGAAGATGCGACCGAAGGAATTCTCAGGAACGATAGATCCTATGATTGCCAAGGGATGGATTAAATCCCTTGAGAATATCTTCGAGTTCATGGAGCTTGGAGATCAGGACAGAGTTCGTTGTGCGACCTATCTATTTGGAGGAGACGCCCGCTTGTGGTGGGAAGGAGCATCCGTAGCCTTGAATTTGTCTATTCTGAGCTGGACGCGCTTTACAGAGGTATTCTACTCTAAATATTTTACTGAAGAGGTGCGTTCGAGGTTGACCACGGAGTTCATGACCCTGAGGCAGGGAGACTTGACTTTTACGGAGTACATCCGTAAGTTCGAGAGGGGATGTCATTTTGTACCCCTAATTGCTAATGATGCTGGAGTCAAATTGAGGCATTTTCTGAATGGTCTGCGACCGATCTTGCGCCGTGATGTTAGGGTGGCTGGCCCTACTACCTATGATGTTGCTGTTTCCAAAGATCTAGCGGCAGAGAAAGATCAGAAAGATATTGAGAGCGATCGCAATTGTAAACGACTATTTCAGGCACCACACCGTCCTCCTCAGCAACAGCATCAGAATAAGAGACCTTTCCACGGACCACCCAGGAACAGAGGGCAGCAACAGCAACAGCAGGGACGGGCAGTCCCGAGGACAGTGGATTATCCAGTCTGTGCCAAGTGCTCACGCCGTCATGCTGGGACTTGTATGTATGGTTCGGCAAAGTGTTACAAATGTGGTAGTACCGACCACATATTGAAGAATTGCCCTCAGAAGAATCTGCCTACCCAAGGCAGAGTTTTTGCTCTCCGTGCTGCAGAGACTAACCTGGAGACGATGCTCTTGAAAGGTACCTTAAATCTTTAAGTTGTATTTGAAATTTAGTGTTTTGGGTTAAGATTTTGAACTTAGAATTTATGATAAGATTGAATGTTCTAATCAGTGTTAGTTACGGGAAGTTAGGTTAGAAGAACTTTGACCTTTGCATGACTATAAGCTTAGTTCTTGTAAAATTATCGGGTTAGCATGATGTTCCCATCTTTCAGGGAGAATTTTTATAGCTGATTCCGCTACGAATGCTTTGATAGATTCGGGTGCTACTCATTCGTTAATTTCAGAGGTCTTTGCAAATTTCCTCAATATCAAGACCATCGGACTAGATATAGCATATTCCGTAATTCTGCCTTCTGGAGAGGAGATGACGGCTACTAATGTGATCCGAGACATAGATCTCGAACTTCATGGTAATCTTGTTTATGCGGACCTCATAGTAGTTGCCGATGCCAGAGTTTGATATCATTTTGGGTATGGACTGGCTAATGAGGAACAAAGTTTTGATTGACTTCCAGCGGAGATCTGTCCTAGTCCGACCGCTTGGGATGGAACAATTCTTATTCAAACCAGACAGGTATTTTAATTTACCGCGTATGATATCTTGTGTCAAGGCTAGGAAGCTCAGTCATAGAGGGTGCCGAGCAGTTTTAGCTACTCTTGTATCTGTTCCCGAAACGTCCAAACAGTCAGCATCTGATGTTCCTATTGTCCGGGACTTTCTAGACGTTTTTCCTGATGACATCACTGGTTTGCCACCGGTGCGAGAGGTGGAATTTTCTATTGAGCTTATGCCAGGTACCTCACCGATTTCAAAAGCACCGTACCGATTAGCACCGACAGAGATGGCAGAACTCAAGAAGCAGATTCAGGAACTTCTTGACAAGGAATTCATTCGCCCTAGCTTTTCTCCATGGGGCGCGCCAGTATTATTTGTGAAGAAGAAGGATGGTACGATGAGGCTCTGTATTGATTACCGGGAGTTGAACTGAGTTACAGTGAAGAACAAATACCCACTTCCGAGGATTGAAGATTTGTTTGATCAGTTGCAGAGAGCTTCAGTCTTCTCCAAGATAGATCTGCGTTCCGGGTATCATCAGTTGCGGGTGAAAGACGTCGATGTTCTCAAGACTGCTTTTAGGACTCATTATAGTCACTTCGAGTTCCTTGTGATGCCGTTCGGTTTGGCGAATGCGCCAGCGATTTTCATGGATCTCATAAATCGCGTATTCAAGCCGTATCTTGATCAGTTCGTGATAGTATTCATAGACGATATTCTCGTCTACTCAAAGAATCAAGAGGATCACAGCAGACATCTGACCACAGTATTGCAGACCTTACAAAAGCACAAGTTATTCGCGAAGTTCAGTAAGTGCAAGTTCTGGTTAGAGAAAGTGGCATTCTTAGGCCACGTCGTTTCTAGCAGTGGTATTGAGGTAGACCCAGCGAAAGTTGCAGCAGTCAAAGATTGGGTTGTGCCGCAAAATGCATCAGAGATTCCTAGTTTCCTTGGACTAGCAGGATATTATCGAAAGTTTATTCAGGGATTTTCCTCCATCGCAGTTCCACTTACGTCATTGACAAAGAATAATGCTAAGTATGTGTGGAGCGAAGAGTGTCAGAAGAGCTTCGATACGCTGAAGCAAGCTCTTATTTTGACGCCAATATTGGCCATGCCTTCGGGGCCCGGAGATTTTGTTCTGTATACCAATGCTTCGAAACTCGGGTTAGGCGCAGTATTGATGCAGCGTGGGAAGGTGATAGCATATGCTTCTCGTCAGTTGAAGATTCATGAGAAGAATTATCCTACCCATGATCTAGAGTTGGCAGCCGTAGTATTTTCATTGAAGATTTGGAGGCATTATTTGTACGGGAAGAAGTGCCAGATCTTTACCGACCACAAAAGTCTCAAATACTTCTTTACACAGAAAGAGTTGAATATGCGGCAGAGGCGTTGGTTGGAACTAGTGAAGGACTATGACTGTGACATTAGCTATCATCCTGGCAAAGCTAATGTAGTTGCCGATGCGTTGAGCAGGAAAGTTGCAGTGATGGCTCATTTGGTGATTTCGAGACCTCTTCAGTTTGAGATACAGAGGTTTGATCTAGAGACATATCCTCGAGGTAGAGTTCCTCTTCTATCTACTTTGACGATTCAGTCTTCTCTTTTAGACCGTATTCGCAGTGGACAGTTAGCAGACGAGCAGTTGGCAAAGTGGAGGCAGAGAGATGAGGCCAAGGGCAGTATCTTGTACACAGTAAGAGACGGAATTGTGAAATATCGAGATAGAATATGGGTTCCTAGCAGCGATTCTATTCGAGCAGATATTTTAGCTGAGGCCCATATGTCGTCGTACTCTATTCATCCAGGGATTACGAAGATGTACAAAGATCTACAGTTATTATATTGGTGGCCCGGAATGAAGAGGGATATCAGACGTTTTGTATCCGAGTGTCTGACTTGCCAGCTAGTGAAGACGGAGCATCAGAGACCAGCAGGTTTGCTCAAGCCTCTTCCTATTCTCGAATGGAAGTGGGAGAATGTCACCATGGACTTCGTTGTCGGTCTGCCGAAGTCAGTCAGAGGGTCGAATGTTATATGGGTGATTGTAGATCGTCTTACGAAATCAGCTCCTTTCTTGTCTATTAAGACGACTTTTTCCATGATCCTGTATGCAGAGTTGTATATCCGGGAGATCGTCAGACTTCATGGTATTCCTGTTTCTATAGTGTCTGACCGAGATCCTAGATTCACTTCCTCATTTTGGAAGAGTCTACATTCAGCTATGGGTACGAAGTTGTTGTTTAGCACCGTTTTTCACCCACAGACAGATGGTCAGTCCGAGAGAGTTATCCAGATTGTGGAGGATCTTTTCCGTGCATGGGTCCTCGATTTCTCCGAGAGTTGGGAATCAAAGTTGCCATTGGTGGAGTTTACCTGTAACAACAGTTTTCAGTCGTCTATAGGTATGGCTCCATATGAAGCATTGTACGGTCGTAAGTGTAGATCGCCTATTCATTGGGATGAAATAGGGGAGAGATCAGAATTAGGTCCGGAGATTGTGCAGCAGACTGCTGATATGGTAGTCAAGATCCGTGATAGGATGAGGACTGCTCAGAGTAGACAGAAGAGTTATGCGGATCAGAGGAGGAGAGATCTAGAGTTTGCGGTTGGTGACCATGTTTTCGTGAAGATAGCACCGATGAAAGGTGTCATGCAGTTTGGAAAGAAAGGAAAGCTCAGTCCGAGATTCATTGGACCATTTGAGATCCTCGACAGAGTTGGGACATTAGCTTATCGTGTTGCTCTTCCGCCGAATCTGGCCGGAGTACACAACGTGTTCCACGTCTCTATTTTGAGGAAGTATATGGCGAATCCATCGCATGTCTTGAACTTTGAACCGTTGCAGCTCACTCCGAACTTGTCTTATGAGGAAAGACCGGTGCAAATCTTAGACAGACAGGAGAAAAAGCTTCGGAACAAAATGGTCAAGCTAGTGAAATTCAAATGGCTTAATCATTCAGAGGAGGAAACTACGTGGGAATCTGAGCCAGAGATGAAGAGTCGATATCCCGAGTTATTCGGTAAGTTTTAATTTCGGGGACGAAATTCCTTCAAGGGGGGTAGAATTGTAGAACCCGAAAATCAGATTACGTATAAGCCATGCATAATCGTTACTATTAAAATTAAAAATGATTTTTTGATATATGAAGTGTTAATTCATTTTTTTAATAATTTTAAGTCATGATTATTTATTTTAAAGGTAGATGTTTAGTTTTATCTTTTCGTGATAAATACGCGAGGTCGAACCCGAGTTTGGATATTAGAGATAAGATTAATAGTAAGAAAATATTCCTAAATTTAATTTAAGTCAAGGAATAATTTAATTTAAAGAAAAAAATGTTTTATGATTTATTAAATTTATGAGAGCTAAGTAAATTAATAAATTCTTTTAGGTTCCATATTTAATTAAAGCTTAAATTAAAATGTGTAAATAAATGAGGATGAATTAATCTAGAAATAATATATTCAAAAATTAAACATAACATTTGAATACTTAAATTATAAATCATGCAATGTCATGCAAGAGCTTATTCTAAATTAATGTGGTAATTCATTAAAATGTATAATGAGTATTTAAAACCTTAAGAATTTAAAATACGAGAATTTAACAATATTTTACCATGCACAAATTAGTAACCTTCGGTCAAGCCATTTTAAAGGGTAGTAACTTTTCTTTTCAAAGCACCTCTAGTGGGGCTACATGATATATTCATTTCTTTAATCTTTTAATTCACTAATTAGGATAATTCTAACACCATAATTCACCTTAATTCTTCCTCAACCCATTAGCCCAGCAAATTAATGTGTACATGCAACAAGAATAAGTACAAGAACCTCGGCCAGCTAGGGAATGAAGCATTTCAAATTCCAATTCAAAGCTTTCACTTGTAACTCCCAACTAAATGCAATTCAAGACCCATTTAACACCCCCTTGTAACCTTCACCTTCAATACCTAGCATTCATCATCCCCACCTTCAAAATTAGCAGAAAAACTACAGCTGAAAATCGAGAGAACAGCAGCAGTATAGTAGAAAAGAAAAGAAGTTCCAACTCCGACTTCGCCGCACGTATTTGTCGTAGTGATTTGTTTTGTTCAAAACAAATTCCAGGCATGTATATATGGTTTCTTTTCACTTCAATCAAGTCCTATAGATATTTTTAAAACATTATATGTTCAAGATTCATGAGGCAAAACGAATTTATGGCAGCAACATTTTTGGAAAAATCTGCACAGGTTCTCGGCCTTGGCTTATGTTTTTGTTTGAGATGTTTCTTGTGATTTCAGGAGGTTGTTTGGTTCCAGGCAATCAAGGCTGCATTTAGACATCATTTAGAGGATGTTAGGGTGTTTTTGGGTCAGTTGTTTCAGTCCATACACTCAAGAACGAAGCAATGACAGCAAACTTTCCTTAGTTGCAGAAATGAGTCACGATTTTTGTCATTTAGTGTTTAATGGGTGTTTTCGAATCTTGGCTGTCCTAGGGGCTGTAGCCATTGTTAGAACTCTACCTTAACATGTCAAGAACATGACCAAATCATCCCTTCAAGGATTGGTTCATGGATCCATCAAAATTTCACCAAAACATCACAAGTACATTTTGGTTTCATCATTTTCTGTGTGAGTAACTTTCGGTTTTTGAGGTGTTGGATGGATTGTGGTTGGCTTCTAGCCCATAGCGATGGTTCATACAACTCTCCATCATGTCTAGATCGAGCCATGGTCGATCAAATGGCCCTTGGAACGAGGACAAGACAGTAAAATATTTCAATACAACACACTACACAACAAGTGGTGCTCTTGGCTGGTATGCTGTGATTGTCCTAGGTGTTTGCTTGGGTTGTGGTTGGCTTTTAGCCCTTAGCCATGGTCCAAGCCATGCCTTAGGATGTTGGTAAGAGTCTTTGGTCGGTGGTTCAAGCCAATGGTCATTAAATTTCAGAGCTTACACCACAAACACACAAGCTGCTACTGCTGTATTTTGACAGCAACTTTCAGTTTCGGTTTTGGGGCTTGTTTGAGTTCTTGGTTGGCTTTTAGCCCATGGTCTTGGACTGGACAATACCCTAATGAGTTAGGAAGGTCATGTTTTTGGCCGTTTGTGATTCGGCTGAGTTTAGAGGTCGTACGAGAATTTACGGTGCAATATGCCAAAATGACTCTCGAAAGAGTGTTTTACGTTTTTAGATTCCATTCACCAATTTTCGTGTACAGCTATCATCATGAACATTTTTCAGTATATTAGGGGTATTTTTAATCATTGTTAAACGTCGGTTTAATGTTGGTTTGGGTTGGTACGAAGCCATGATTAAAAATCAAGTAATTGGTTCTAATCGTCTCGTTTTTAGTTCGATTGTTAAGTTTTTGTCAAGTTAAGATTAATTGCATGTGTCACCTACTAGAACTAGGTTGCAGCAAGCCTGGGAGCGATCCAAATCATCCGGTAGAAACAAGGTTATAATTATATTACGTGCATAAAAATATAAAATGGTTATTTTTGAGATATATGCGATATGTCTTGTGGCCACCTTACGTTTATGGGTTTGGAAGTCGGTAGGCGCAACCGAGGACCTCTCCACCCGGTGACTTACGACCGGTTTACGATTATGTATAGGTACGGATATCCAGTCCAAGGGCTGTGGTGATCTCTACCGCCCAGTATACTGTGGTTTAGTCTGATCAGGCGCTCATGTTATGTTATGGGCCACTTGATTAAAAACATTATCTCTACCAGAAAATTATGATATGATATGACTGAGCTCTATTGAGCAAAGCTTTTACGTATGATTTTCATATATGCACGTAATTATAATTAATCATGATACGTCTTTCACTGTACGTTTTTCGATACCATATTTTTACGTTGCATGCGATTTTATGATATATTTTCTTGTTATTCACGATATATACATGTTGAGTCTTTAGACTCACTAGACTTGATTGTTGTAGGTACTGATGAGGTCGAGGCCGAGGGCGGAGACCAGTGAGTTGGCTTGGGTCAGCGGTAGTAGGAACCCGAGGACCTCAAGTTTTAGTTTATGCATTTTCTTATGTTCAAACTCAGTTTTAATATGTTGGATATATTTTAAAGTTGTTGTTTGAAAACAATATTTGCTTCCACTGTTATTTTAAAGTTAAAATTATTTACAAGTTTATTTTATAAATGAGGCAAGATAATTACTTATTTAGAAAATTTTTAATAATTCCGCTAAAATATGAATACGAAATACGGGCCTTTACAGAGGCTGTCCAGAAAAAGATAAAAATGTTTGACAGATGGGTTAAATATCGAACTGTTGTAACTTTTGATTCGCTACTTGAAACCGGCAAAATAAAAAGAGCTGCTAAGCTGGAGCGGTCCATTTTGGAATGGACAGAAACGGCTGATATTCAAACCGCTCTTCAACGACCAGACTTTCTGGAACTTCAAATGAAAGAAAGCACTCTCCGAATCATCATCTGGTTGAAAAGAAATAATTTTGACCCTTTTTGTCCTACAGCCAAGGATGATTCGGCAATCATCTCTCAACTTGAGATGGACGCATTGTCACTGGCTATGAGAGTCGCTCAAATGCGACAAGATCTTAATCTACCAGCTGTTACAGATCAAACAAAGTTAGACTCTCTAATGGACATTCATGATGATCTGAGCTCCGAACAATGTCAAGTCATCTAAAAAGGATGGCTCATCTACTTCTCCCGATTTTCCAAGAAACACAGAGTCATCAGATTACCATCGATATTCCATCTGAATCTCCAACAATCTCTGCCATGGATAAGTCTACCCAACTGCCTCCACTTGATCCCTCACCTGCTCAAACTATTTCCATTGATGAGGCAGAAAATTTTTTATCTGACTTTGATAAAGCTGTCACTTTTCAAGATCAAACAGTCTCTTCACCAATTGATCCCACCAAGGATGATTCAACAGCTCCTTCAGAACAGCTGTTGACATCTCCCAAGGAATTGCATACAACGCCAGCTCAGCCTGAAGCACCAACTGAAACCTGCTCTAAAAGCTCTGTCTCCACTGAGGATATTGATCAAATCATTGAGAATATTACAGCAGAACAACATGAGCCAGAACCGTTACAAATTGCTGAAAAGCTGCCCTCCTCTCAATTGGTCTCTCTCGAGCACAGCTTACTATATGGAGAAGACAAACTTGAAGAATAGGTATCTCAAGAAGAAGCTCTAGAAGAAAGCTATCAACAGCGAATTCTGGCAAGATTGATCACTATGGATCAATCAATTCTGGCGCTTAATCACATACAATCTGATCTACAAGAGGCCTTTCAATCAGTAAAGTCGGCTCTTCGCACTGATATTTCCTCCATAGAAACAAGTTTCTCTATCAATCAAGTCAAACACAACTCTAAACATCTCAACATGTGCCTTGGTCTTTTGGAGCAAATGACTCGTCTTTAGGCAAATCTAGAACAACGCCTCGATGCCCAAGGTGCTCAGCTTGCAGAAATTATGATTTTCGTCGTTCACGGTGATGTCAAAAAGGGGGAAAGAGAGCGGCAAAAGGCTATTCAAGAAGCAGAACTATCTGTAATGAAGGAATTACATGAGTCAAGAGAAAAGGAAGACAAAGCTAAAGCTGGGGAACAAAGCTCAGGATCAAAAAAGGAAATTAGTCATCTCAAACAATTGTGAAATACTTTGAACATTGTAATTTCATTCACTTAATGAAATACAATTCTTTCGCTCCTTTAAATCTCCTTAAAAAATACTATAGTCTTCCAGCTGGGTTTTGTCATCACCAAAAAGGGGGAAATTGTTGAAGAAAATATTATTCCCAAGAATTTGGGCGTATGACAAAAACAAGACATCTCTGCGGTTCATATGTGTGACATATATCAGTTCAACCGTCCAGCTCAAATAATGGTGTATCTTTCTAACCGGCCAAAGCTCAAAGGAGTCTCAACCGCTTATCAGAACTGGATCATTTAAAGGGACCGTTTATTGCTCAAAGACATTCTCTGACCGATTTAATACATTCAAAGTATTACACCATCTTGAAGTCAATGTATATACATCTGCTCCAAGATTGATCCGCATTTAAATGATCCTATCCCAAAGAAGAGAGACCAAGTATAGACTGCATGTTCTGATGCTAAATACAGTTACTATAAAAAGAACTCCTCAAGAAAAGCACTTCAGAATGGTGCTGAGCAAAAGGAAGATTAAATGCGTTCATTAAAGAACATTTAATGCTCATAAAGACGACAGCGACTCATCTGTTCGGAGAATCAGGTTAACGTTGCTATGTCCTTCCCGACCGTTAAGAAAATCGTGTATATTAACGGAAGAGTGTGCTAGCAGAAAGCTGTCTTTTCATCTCACAATCGAAACATAACAGCTTGCTTGCATACTTGAAAAGATCTCCGAGTGCTCCTAAAAGTTTTCATACTTCTTCACTCAATCAGCACGCTTTCAACAGAAAATCATTTGATCATCGTAGGATCATTTTCGTGCTACTCACACCAAACCGTTTATTCTCATCAGTAACCTTTTGGTTATTAGATCAAGTCTTGTTATCTAGTGAACTGAGTGTTCTTAATTTTCAGAAGTGTAAAGTGATCACTAAGAGTTCCAATACAGGCAGTGTGATAAGTCCTGATTGGGTGAGCTGTTGCAAAAACGTTGTAAAGACAAAGTCTTTTAGTAGAATCCTTCCTGAAAAGGAAGAAGGGGTGACGTAGGGGTATTCAATCTCCGAACATCCATAAAAGTCTTGTGTTATTTACTTATCGCAAGCTCTTACCTTTTTAACCGCAATTTGTTAAGTTTGCTAAAAGTGTTTGAACTGTCATTGGAAATTGTGAACCGTTTCGATACTCATCAGTGGTTCAAGTTTCCAACCGCTTGAGAAAGAATTTTAAACCACCTAAAAACGTTTGAAAAACTTATTTTAAATAAGAAAATTTGAAAGAGTTCATTCATCCCCCCTCTAAACTCTTTCCCGATCCCAGCACGATATTATGATCATTTGTTCGACATGAAATTGCCTCTATCCATTTTGAAACATAATCAACTGCAACTAAAATATACAAGTATCCAAATGACGATGGAAAAGGTCCCATAAAATCAATTCTCCAACAGTAAAAGATTTCAATTTCAATGATAGGATTCAAAGGCATCATGTTTCTTGTTGAAATTGCACTCAATTTTTGACAATTTTCATAGATCTTGTAGATTTCGTGGGTATCTTTAAATAAAGTGGACCAATAAAATCCACACTGCAAGATTTTTGTAGCCGTTTTCTTTGAAGAAAAATATCCTTCACATGCTTCAGAATGACAAAATTTGATGACACTACTTACCTCATTGTTGGGTATGCAACGTCGAAAAATTTGATCTAGACAATACTTGAACCGATACGAATAATCCCAATAAAAGTTTTTTACATCATTCAAAAATTTTCTTTTATCTTGAGAACTCCATTGGGATGGCATTTTTCTTGTCACAAGAAAATTTACTATGTTAGCAAACCAAGGTGTAGTAGTAATTAAAAAAATATGTTCATCAGGAAAATTATCATCAATTGGTGTCATTTCACAACATGTCTTGTTACTAGTCTTGATAAATGATCCGCTACGACATTCTCGATTCTTTTTTATCTTTGATTACAATATCAAATTCTTGGAGCAACAAAATCCATCGTATCAGTCGAGGCTTTGCATCCTGTTTGGTCAATAAATATCTAATAGCAGAATGATCAGTAAACACAATATTCGTTGATCCAATCAAATAAGAACGAAATTTATCCAATGCAAATATTTCAAAAATTAATTCTTTTTCAGTTTTGGAATAATTCATTTGAGAATTGTTTAAATTTCTACTAGCATAATATATCAAAAAAGGCTTACCGTTTCTTCTTTGACCCAATACTACACCAACTGCACAATCACTCGCGTCACACATGATTTCAAATGGTAAAGACCTATCAGGAGGTTGCATGATAGGAGCTGATGTTAAATGTCGAATTATTTTATCAAAAGCATTTTAACATTCTTTAGTCCACTCAAATGTAATATCTTTTTATAAGACATTACAAATGGGTTTATTGATTAGACTGAAGTCCTTTATAAACATCCTATAAAATCCAGCATGCCAAAAAATGAGCGAATTTCTTTAATGGTTTTGGGAGAGGGTAAATTGGCAATGACATCAACTTTTGCTTTATCAATTTCAATTCCATTTGATGACACAACATGTCCCAAAACAATCCTAGAAGTAATCATGTAATGACATTTTTATCAATTTAATATAAAACCTTTTTCCTCACATCTTTTTAAAACTTTTTCCAAATTTTCAAGACAATTATCAAATATATTCCCAAAAACAGTTAAATCATCCATGAAAATCTACAAACAATTTTCAACCATGTCGCTTAAAAATGATTAACATACATCTTTGAAATGTTGTTGGGGCATTGCATAAACCAAATGGCATCCTTCTGAATGCAAATGTTCCAAAATAACATGTGAATGTAGTTTTATCTTGATCTTTGAGTGCAATGGAAATTTGATAGTAGCCTGAATATCTGTCAAGAAAGCAGTAGCAGGGATGACCTGCTACTCTTTCTAAAATTTGATCCAAAAATGGTAATATAAAATGATCTTTTCTAGTGGCGTCATTAAATTTTCTATAATCAATACATATCCGTCAACTAGATGGGACTCCACTTGTTAACAATTCACATTTTCATTTTGTGGGGACCCGGACGCTAATCAATTCTTAATCGTCATCAGGATCAATTTACTAATCAAGTAATTAGGGTCATAAAATTTTTTTTTCTTTTTAATGCGGAATGTAGTGAAATCAAACTAATATACAACTCAGTATAAAATAAAGTACAAGTCCTATACCATCTACACAGCAGTAAAAACTAAGGTTCAACATCTAAATATCAAGTGTCACAACCCTATATACATCAAAGTCCGAAGTCTCCACTCTATCATGATCTCTCCTCATCTTCTGGACCCTGATCTTATCCCACCTGTTGTCATGTACACATACAAACAAGACAACAGTCGGATAACTCCGGTGAGAATAAAATCCCAGTATAAATCAACAAACATGCAATATTCCTATAAATCAACGAACATACTCAATATCAAACTGTCGACAATGCTCGTGACTCCACGACTCATACTATACTCAATCCTAGTCTAGGGATCCCGGTTTCCAGATGTGGTATTCCTATATCGACCAACAGTAATAGAAAAGACTCCAGTTCTATCCACGTCGATATAACCAAACATCCAGTGTCCTGACCTAACCGTCATGGACTGTGGCTCTATCGCCAATATCCTATCTTGTGACATCGTACAATGTGCCCGTGGCGATCCTGCCACTATCAGGCACATCTGTCCCAAGATTTCTACACCATCTAGTGACATCGTGCATTGTACCCGTGGCGATCCCACCACTATCAGGCACTTTGGTCACAAGATTACTCGTCTAATACCTGCTGTCTATAAATCAAGAGAACAAGTATATCAATCAAATCAATGCAAATATCAATGCAATAAAATAAAGTATGTGATTTAGGGAAACTCAAGTCTAAACCGACTCAAGTCGATCTCCCAATACCACATTGAATTATACCTTTCGTTTGTGGTCTCGGTCTGACGCAATCTCAGTTCTGAACTCAAGAATATCTCTGTAAATCTGAAACGACATGTCGAGAATCATAATATCAATATTCTATTCTCAATTCAACACTGAATCTGATTAATCTGGATTTAATCCAATTCACGACAGAACGACACAATCTCAGTATCCCCATCAATACCAGATCACCAGACATCAATTACAAATCATAACTCATATCCGATATAATCTGTAATTCATTCATAATCCAAATCTATCCGATTTCAAATTAATATAATCAGAAAATCATAACAATTCCATCATCAGTCCGTTTCTTAATCTGACTTCGGTTCTTTGATGTCTGCTATGTCAAGAGCACTATATATGAATCCCATTCAATTCTGCCAATATCATAATTTCAAGACATGTCAAAACTTAATGAAACTTACGTCCAGTTGAAGCCTGCGTTGATAGGAACACAGTACCGAAGTCGGATTGAAAATTAGACGGACGGATCGAAATATAAAGGCGTAAGGATTTCTACGAACTTTTCCTCGCTTCTTTCTTCGAACTTGTGAAGGAATAATGTATTATATGTATATATATATACACCAAGCTGCAAGTTAAAACAACGTGTCCTCTTTTCTTGAATCTCGGTCGGCGCTCGGGCGGTGCTAAACTACCGCTCGGGCGCGGCATTCTCTGTCCATGCGCTTCTTTATTATGCACTGGCGCTCGGGCGGTCACAAAATACCGCTCGGGCACCGCATCCTCTGCCCAAAACATGCTCCTGTTGAACATTGGCGCTCGGGCGGTTATTTTCTACCGCTCGGGCGCCAATAGTTCTGTCTAAAAATTGCACTCTTCATATGCTTTGGCCAATCTAGTCTCGTAATAGCCCGTCTATAATTATATCAATTCATAATCAATAATCTCATATTAACATAATCAAAATCTCGGGCATTACATTTCTCCCCCCCTAAGATATGATTTCGTCCTCGAAATCACAGATTGTCAAATCATATCATTGAGAAGGAATGTAATTAAAGTCGAATAAAAATTTACATCGGTGAAACAATGCTGGGAATTCTTGTCTCATATCTGATTCAGTCTCCCAAGTGGCTTCTTCAATGCCATGACGAGTCCATTGAACTTTCACAAGAGGAATCGTCTTTGTTCTGAGCTGTTTTTCTTTACGATCGATAATCCGAATTGGTTTTTCGACATAACTCAATGTCTCATCCAGCTCGGTCTCGTCTGGCTGCGTAATATGAGAATCATCGGGGAGATACTTCCGCAGCATAGATACATGAAAAACATCATGTATTCCTGATAATGAAGGCGGCAATGCAAGTCGATAAGCACGATCTCCTACCTTCTCGAGAATCTCATATGGACCAACGTATCGTGGAGACAATTTTCCTTTCTTGCCAAATCTGACAACACCCATGAAAGGAGAAACCTTCAAAAATACTCTGTCTCCTGTCTCAAATACCAACGGTCGTCGTCTAATGTTGGCATATTTTGTAATAGCCACGCCTGGTGTACGGTACGGTTTAAGATTTCGTATGATTATTGACTATTTGGTTGAGTTTTAGTATAGTGTGATGTTAAGAGTTGTGTTTATGGGTCATAGTATTGTTGGTTATTATTGTTTTGTGGCATTGTTGATATTAGTTGATGTGTAGTTGTATTGTATCAGCGTTTCGATTAGATTTTTGTTGCATAGAGTTGGTTGTTGAATGAAGAGGGACCGCACCCGCGGTAATATAGGTACCGCACCCGCGGTCTCATGTTCAGAATTGTGATGTTTTTCCAGTAGCTTCACCGCACCTGCGGTCCATAGTGCAGCGCACCCGCGGTGGATTGGCCGAGACCAGAGCGCACCCGCGGTCTTTTATGGAGCGCACCTGCGGTCGACATTTTCAGATTTTTGGTTGAGTTGCCGACGGCACACCGCACCCGCGGTGCATGTTGGAGCGCACCCGCGGTGCATGAACAGTAGAAGCGTGTTTTGAGATTTAAGTGAGTTAAATGGATGAGTGGGCTTCATTTCTCTCATTTCCTTCCCCTCATTCTCGATTTTTCTCTCCTTGGAGGCTAGGGTTTTTTCATTTCCTTCAATTCCTTTCTTTAATCCAAGCTTCTTGTTGGTTATTTGTTGAGAGATCAAGGTTATTTTGGGATCAAGGAAGCTAAGGTAAGCTTTTGGTGTTATTTATTCTTGGTTTTGGTGTGAGAGATGATATGGGTTTGTGATGGTGTTGATTCTATGGCTTTTGTGGTATTGTTGTTGGATTATTGGGTTATTGATGGTGTTATATATGGTTTATTGTTGTAGGGTTTCAACCAAGGGATTATATTCAAGGGTTTTAATTGGTTGTAAGTGGAAATTCATTCCTTGTGCTCACATGATAATATATGTATTGTGTTACAATGTTTTAACATGTTATTCCCTTCCATTTGATTCATATTATGTATAGATATACCTTGTTGTATATTAAAGGCAATTGAATGTCTCAATTGTGAAAAAGGGAATACAAGAGAAAGAGTATGCAAAGTGTTTGATTTAATGCCAAAGAGAGAGTTTAAATGATTTATTGGATTGATAGATACATAGTCAGAGATTGCATGCAATTAGTTGATCAACGACCATAGGCTTATATCCCTCAGAGTTATCGATTTATATCGATGGGATATAGGTACAGAGATAGAGATACTATATAGATATCAATCCAACAGAGAAAAGGAAAATACCATCGTTATTATTATTATTGCTATGATATTCATGTTTCAGAATATTCATGTTATCAAAGTTGATGGTATTTAATGTTTTCAAAGCCATGTTTTACAGAGTATGCTATGTATCCATTGTTATGTAAGAGTTCCACTTGCTGAGTTTTATACTCATTTCAGTTATTTCATGTGATGCAGATAAGAGCGATGGACCAGGACGTTGATTGGAGCCGGGGTCATATGCATATCATAGATGGAAGGAAGAAGATATTTTGATAGCTCTTTGGACATGATCATACAAATGATATTTTGTATTTTGGTTTTATCATTTCATTGATCATATATTTACTTTGTTTGTAAAGATTTTTATGTCAAGAACTTTTACCCTTCCTTCTTCAAGAAAATTTTAAATTCCGATGTTATTTTATTAAAACGGGTCAGAGGTGTCACATTTGGTGGTATTAGAGCACCGTTCTTTGGACCAATGCATATGAATTCGTCTACTTTCAACAGTCCGGGTATGTCTTCTTCTACATCTATTTATTGTTATCTATTGATATGTATTGTGTGAGCACATTGTAGGAGTTATGCCTCCTAAGAGAAAGGCCGCAGAGGGTGAGGATAGTTCTTCCTCTAGAGTTGTCGATGAGTTCGGTAAGTTGTTGAAAGAGCAAGCTAAGGTCCACAGTGAGCAGATCCAACAGTTACTACGTTTGCAAGGTACAGGTCAAGGTAGAGGTCAAGTGAGAGGCCAAGTGGCACAAGCAGTTGGTACCGATGGCATTTTACCGCTTTCAAGAGAATGGATCCGCCGGAATTTGCAGGAAGCACTGATCCGTTGATGGACGTAGAATGGGTCAAGGCACTTGAGGCTATTTTTGATCATCTCAACTATGGGGACAAAGACAGAATCAGTTGTGCAGTGTTCATGTTAGTCAAGGCAGCACGCATTTGGTGGAATTCTACCAAGGTTAGTGTGGATATTTCGACATTGAAGTGGCAAGAGTCCACTGATATTTTCTATGACAAGTACTTCCCAGACGCACTTCGAGCTAGGAAGGTGACAGAGTTCTTGGAGCTTCGACAGGGAGGTTTAAATGTCGATGAGTATATTCTGAAGTTCGAGGAGGGCTGTCTGTTTGCCCCGTATATTGCTTCCAACGACAAGGATAAAGGTGCTCATTTCATTAGAGGCCTTCGAGCAGAGATCCAGAGAGACATCAACATGTCGAAAGCCGTGACATTCAAGGAGATTGTGGCTAAGGCCTTGTTGGCCGAACAAGATGAGAAAGACATTGCCAGAGAGAGACAAGCGAGGCAGCAGGCCATTGCTCAGAGAGGCCAGGGTTCGAATCAAAGAGGAAAGGATCGTTTCAAGGGGAAAGGCAAGTTAGAGTTGAGTCCTAAACCTCCAACAGTTCCATTTGATTCCGAGAAACCATTGTGTTCCAAGTGCGGTAGGCATCATCGGGGAGAGTGCAGATTTGGTACTCATACTTGCTACAGATGTGGCACTGCAGGCCATATTGCCAAGGATTGTCCGAGGGGCTCGAGTAAAGAGAAGGTGCAGGGATGCATCTTTACCATGACGAAAGAAGGTATAAACCATGATTCTTCTTTGATCTCTAGCACTATTTTAATTTCAGGCAGAGTAGCTACGACATTGATTGATACAGGTGCTACTCATTCTTTTATGTCTGAACTATTTTTGAGATCTTTGGGTATCGTTCCTTCTGTTCTTCCCCTCCGATTTAATGTTGTATTGCCTTCGGGGGATGTGTTGTGCCCGACATCTATTGTGTATGCGTGCTCTGTTCAAATTGATGAGCGAGTGGTTTATGCTGATTTGATTGTTATCCCTATGGTTGCGTTTGATATTATACTTGGCATGGATTGGCTATCAACCTATCGTGCAGTGATTGATTGCGTTGCTAAGACGGTGAAATTTGCAGATGATGGCAATAGGGAAGGTATGCTCGCCAGTGCAGGTACTTCGCTGGTCCTTCTTTTTATTTCATGTCTTGAGGCTAAGAAGTTGTTGTTTAGAGGTTGTGATGGGTTTTTGGCTTCGATTGTGGATGTGGATAGAATTGTGAAATTCAATATTGATGATATTGATGTGGTGAGAGAGTTCCCTGATGTTTTTGAGGATGATGTGTCGGGTTTGCCGCCGGACAGAGATGTGGAGTTTGTGATTGATCTAGTTCCAGGTACGGTTCCTATTTCTAAGGCTCCGTATAGAATGGCCCCAACAGAGATGAAAGAGTTGAAGACGCAGTTGCAGGATCTTTTGGATAAAGGTTTCATTCGGCCGAGTTCTTCACCATGGGGAGCTCCGGTTCTTTTCGTCAAAAAGAAAGATGGGTCTTTGCGGCTTTGTATTGATTACAGAGAGATCAACAAAGTGACTATCAAGAATAAATATCCGTTGCCACGGATAGATGATCTTTTTGACCAACTGCAAGGGGCTACAGTGTTTTCGAAGATTGATTTGCGATCTGGCTATTATCAGTTGAAGGTTAGGGAGTCTGATATCCCTAAGACGGCGTTCCGGACCAGGTATGGTCATTTTGAATTTCTTGTGATGTCTTTTGGTCTGACTAATGCTCCTTCAGTCTTCATGGATCTGATGAACCGAGTGTTCAAGCCGTATTTGGATAGCTTTGTCATTGTTTTCATCGATGACATATTGATTTATTCCAAGACCAGAGAGCTTCATTCAGAGCACCTCAGAGTTGTTCTTCATTTGTTGAGAGAGAAGAGGTTGTATGCTAAGTTGAAGAAATGTGAGTTCTGGTTGGAGCAGAATTCTTTATTAGGCCATGTTGTTTCGAAGGATGGTATAGTTGTTGACCCAGTAAAGATTGAGGCGATTCAGAAGTGATCTATTCCTACCAATGTATCAGAGGTACGCAGTTTTCTTGGTTTGGCGGGTTATTATCGTCGTTTCATTTCAGATTTTTCCAAGATTGCCCTGCAATTAACCAATCTGACGAGGAAGACTGTGAAGTTTGAGTGGTCCAATGATTGCCAAAGTTCATTCCAAGAGTTGAAAGATAAGTTGACGACAGCCCCTGTTCTTGCATTGCCCAGTGGTTCAGAGGATTTTGTTGTTTTCACTGATGCGTCGAAGAAGGGTCTTGGTGCAGTGCTGATGCAGCGTGGGAAGGTTATAGCTTATGCTTCTCGCCAGTTGAAGGACTACGAGAAGAATTATCCTACGCATGATTTGGAGCTGGCAGCTGTGGTTTTCGCCCTGAAGATTTGGAGACATTATTTATATGGCGAAAAGTGTGAAATTTTCACGGACCACAAGAGTTTGAAGTATTTGTTTTCTCAGAAAGAACTCAATATGAGACAGAGACGGTGGTTAGAGCTTGTCAAAGATTATGATATGACGATTAGTTACCATCCAGGGAAGGCAAATGTTGTAGCAGATGCTTTGAGCCGTAAGTCGAGTTCTTCTTTGAATTCTTTGATTCAAAAGCCATTGTTGTTAGATTTGCAGCGAGAAAAGATAGCTTTGGCTGTTCCGGGAACCATTGCTTGCTTTACAGCGTTGGTTATTCGGGCTACATTGACGGACAGGATCCGTAGAGAGAAGGCCATTGATGTTCAGTTGACAGAGTTGAGAGCCAGAGCAGAGGAGAGAGGTAATTCAGAGTTTGGATTGAATGGAGATGGTTTGGTGACTTTCAGAGGCCGTATATGTATTCCTGTTGGTGATGATATTCGGCGAGACGTCTTGACAGAGGCACATACCGCGCCATACTCGATACATCCAGGCAGCACTAAAATGTATCAGGATCTTCGTAGACTCTATTGGTGGCAAGGTATGAAGAATGATATTGCCATGTTTATTTCTCAGTGCCTAACTTGTCAGCAGGTGAAAATCGAGCATCAGAGACCTGCTGGGACATTGCTGTCATTACCGATTCCTCAATGGAAATGGGAGCATATTACGATGGACTTCGTGACTGGTCTTCCAAGGACGCAGAAAGGTCTTAACTCTATTTGGGTTATTGTTGATCGGTTGACCAAGTCAGCGCATTTTCTTCCAATCAAGACGACGTATTCTATGAAGCAGTATGCCGAATAGTACATAGCAGAGATTGTTAGACTTCATGGTGTTCCTGTGTCGATCGTGTCTGATCGTGACCCTATTTTACTTCAGAGTTTTGGAAGAGTTTACACTGAGCTATGGGTTCACGGTTAGCATTCAGTACAGCATATCACCCCAGAGTGACGGTCAATCTGAGAGAGTTATTCAGATTCTAGAGGATATGCTATGAGCTTGTACTATCGACTATCCTGGTAGTTGGGATTCCAAATTGCCTCTTGTAGATCGCCATTGTATTGGGATGAAATTGGTGAGAGGAAGATGTTGGGTCCAGAGTTGGTCCAATAGACAGCTGATGTTGTTGCTGTTATTCGAGAGAGGATGAAGACAGCACAATCGAGACAGAAGAGTTATGCTGATGTGCGTCGTAGGCCGTTGCAGTTTGAGGTGGGCGACCATGTGTTCTTGAAGATAGCACCTCTTAAGGGTGTGATGCGGTTTGGCAAGAAGGAAAAGTTGAGTCCGAGATTTATTGGCCCATTTGAGATCTTGGATAGAGTTGGTGATCGAGCTTACAGGTTAGCACTACCGCCAGATCTTGACAGAGTTCATAATATTTTTCATGTTTCAATGCTCAGGAAGTATATTGCGAATCCTTCCCATGTTCTTCGCCACGAGCCATTGGATTTGACGCCGAATTTGACGTACCAAGAGATTCCGGTCCAGATTCTGGATCGCAGAGTTAGAGTGTTGAGAAACAAAGAGATCAGCATTGTTAAAGTCCTTTGGAGGAATCATCTGATTGAAGAAGCCACGTGGGTACAAGAGGATGAGATGAAAGAGAAGTATCCTGAGTTGTTTGCGCAGTGACATCAATTTCGAGGACGAAATTCCCTTAAGGAGGGGAGATTGTAATAGCCACGCCTGGTGTACGGTACGGTTTAAGATTTCGTATGATTATTGACTATTTGGTTGAGTTTTAGTATAGTGTGATGTTAAGAGTTGTGTTTATTGGTCATAGTATTGTTGGTTATTATTGTTTTGTGGCATTGTTGATATTAGTTGATGTGTAGTTGTATTGTATCAGCGTTTCGATTCGATCTTTGTTGCATAGAGTTGGTTGTTGGATGCAGAGGGGACCGCACCCGAGGTCATATAGGTACCGCACCCGCGGTCAATAGTGCAGCGCACCTGCGGTGGATTGGCCGAGACCAGAGCGTACCCGCGGTCTTTTATGGAGCGCACCTACGGTCGACATTTTCAGATTTTTGGTTGAGTTGCCGACGGCACACCGCACCCGCGGTGCATGTTGGAGCGCACCCGCGGTGCATGAACAGTAGAAGCGTGTTTTGAGATTTAAGTGAGTTAAATGGATGAGTGGGTGTGAGGGCCCTCGAACTACTTGCTTGAAAATTTGCGGAAAATTAAAAATTTTCTTTTTAAAAGAACTTAAATGGCCTCATTCATAAAATCACTGGTGAATCAAGTTCAATATTTCAAAATATTGCAGCGGAAGAAAATCAAAGTTTTTGCCAACAACAACGATTTAAAAATATCCAACAACTGATAAAAATTGTTTGCGAAGAAAATAACAACTGCTGCTCTGAGGTCCTCGGGTGCCACTACTGCCGACCCAAGCTGGCTCACGGGTCCCCGCCCTCGGCCCTGGCCTCATCAGTACCTACAACAATCAAGTCTAGTGAGCCTAAAGACTCAGCATGCATAAATCGCAGGTAACGAGTAAAAATCTGAATTTAAAATATGCATGAGATAAAATATCCTGTCCTGAGGCATACTGAAAATAATCTGTACTGAGCAATTATAATACGTGCATAACTGAACTGGAAGTCACTGTAAAAATATTTGCTCCTTGGAGCCTGTACTGAAATATCTGGTAAAATTTTCTGTTGAGATTATGTTTTACGCCTGTGGCCACTGCACTAAGCTGAACTGATCGGTAACTGGCTACCGGGGAGGCTGAAACTGATCTGAGCTGGCCGGTCACTGGCGACCGGGTGGTACCATACTGAACTGATCGGTCACTGGCGACCGTATAAAAATAACACTCCCACATAGTGAATGAACCACAAGCCATATCGCATAAATCTCAAAAATAATCATTTTCTATTTAATGCACGTAAAATAATTAACTGGCGTAATGAAAATTCCTGTAATTTTACCAACTGGATTGGATTGGATCGTTCCCAGGCTCGCTGCAACCTAACTGTGCCATGAAAAATATGCAATAGCTTAAACATGACCAACTATGCAATTTACGTTCAAAAGATGCGACTATGACGCCTAATGACTTCGCATTTAGTCATGACTCCGAGCCAACCTGAAGCGACACTGAACCGACGTATAGTCATGATTAAAATACGCTGAAAAATCATAAAATAATGTTCCTAAAATGATAGGGTCGAAATCTAGGTGAAATGGAGGCCAAAACACGAAACGCTCTTTCGAGAGTCAATTTGGCACATTGCACCGTAAATTCTCGTACGACCTCAAAAATGATCCAAATGATGAACGGTCGAAAACATGACCTTCCCAACTCAATGAGGCACTGTCCAGTCCAAGGCCATGGGCTAAAAGCCAACCAAGAACTCAACGACGCTTCTGAACAGCAGCATACTTGCTGTCGAAAATACAGCAGCTGCGCACTACAAGACTTGCATTGGTTTCGAGACTATCGGCCATTAGGGGCGTGAACCACCGACCAGAGACTCTTACCAACATCCCAAGGAATGATTTGAACCATGGCTAAGGGCCCTAGGCCAGCCACAATCCGCATCACACCAAATCTTAACCGAAGGGTCCAACCGAGAGCAACGTGCATGCGTGTGTAGTGTTTATGCTATGATCGATGTCTTGCGTCGTTCCAGTGGCCATTTGATTGACCATGGCACGATCTAGACATCTAGGAGCATGATATGAACCGTGGGTAAGGGCCATAGGCCAACCAAGATCCACACCAATCCACAAAAGAAACGAACCATATGCTGAAAAATGGAAGGGCCGAATGGGGAAAGGGGCTGTTCTTGTTGATTATTTAAAAACCGATGAGCCATGGACCAAGCCACCAAAAGGGCGACTTAGTCACGTCTTAGACATGCTAGGGAAGTGATCCAACCATGGCTATAGGCCCTTGGGGCAGCCAAGATCAGATCCAACCCCTTGACACAAAACTGAAATTTTCGAACCACATTTTTCTGCACCTAAGGGACTTGCTGTCATTCTGAATTTCCAGCAAGCATGGGGCTGGTTTGAATGGACCAACATGGTCCTAATGCATCCTACTACATGTATACAAGCCGCCTTGGGAGCCTGGAATCGAACCAATCACCTGAAACCACAAAACTCAGAAAAACGTGAAGCTTGTCATGAAAGGGCCGAAATTCTGCATGTGTGTTCCAAAAATATTTTGACATGTATCTCGGTTTTTGCTTGCTAAAACATGATCATGTACTGAAAAATAAATGATAATATGACTTGATTGAGGTTTGAAAGAAATCTAGACATGCCTGGTTTCGTTTCGAAAGAAAACGAAAAGAAGAGACGAGACGGCGCGGAGGAGACGGAGTGGCTTGCTTCTCTACCTTTCTTGGCTCTCGATTTTTCTCCCTTTCTCCCTAGCTGCTATCCACGTTTTTTCTACTGAAAAGGGGTCTTATTTTCGGTGGAGGTGGAGGGGGGAGTGATGGTTATGAAGGTGAGGAGAAGGGTGCACAAAAATAGGATCATATCAAGACCAAGTCCACTCCCCTTTGAATTTGAATTTTGAATTGATATCAAATGAGTTGGTGGATGCTTCTAGGAGGTGGTGGCCGAAATTTAGCTTGATTCTAGACTAGGATATGTCCATTTATTTAATTAAATTGTGCTCCCAAAAATCCTAGAATTATCCTACTAATTACATGCAAAGAATTGGTCAAAGTTGGTGAGTTGGAAAATGAATCTTCTAGCACTAAGGGTGGCCGAAAAATGCATGATAAAATAAAGGGAAATGTTGATTATCTAGTCAACTAATAATCCTTGAAAGCCTTACTAATCCTTTAAATAATTTAGTGAGCTAACCCCTTAATTTAATAACTTAAATGAGTTCATTTCTTAATCACCTCAAATAATTAAATTAAATCTTCAAACCTTCCTTTCTAACTTAAATGAACTTAGTTACTAGCTAAATTAACTTCTGGAAATATTTCTCAAATCTTAAATTCTATCTCAAAACTCCAACTCCGGTCCGGCCTCACTGAAAATACTGAAATGCTAAAAATCAAACTGCTGAACTGAAATAATGAATAATTAACTTCAAATAAATGGATTTAAAATAATCATGCAATGAAGTCAATTAAATTTAAAAATCTAGAATTATGCATGTCTTATACGTCTACTGATTTACGGGTTCTACAATCCTTCCCCCCTTAAATAAATTTCGTCCTCGAAATTAGAACTCACCGAATAACTCAGGGTATCGACTTCTCATCTCCGGCTCAGACTCCCACGTAGCTTCTTCCTCTAAATGGTTGAGCCATTTGACTTTGACTCGCTTAACCAACTTGTTCCGAAGTTTCTTCTCCTGTCTGTCTAGGATCTGCACGGGTCTCTCCTCATAAGATAAGTTCGGAGTAAGCTGCAACGGCTCGAAATTCAGCACATGCGAAGGATTTGCCATATACTTCCTCAGCATGGAGACGTGAAAGACATTGTGTACTCCGGCCAGATTTGGCGGAAGAGCTACACGATACGCTAGCGTTCCCAACTCTGTCGAGGATCTCAAACGGTCCAATGAATCTCGGACTGAGCTTCCCTTTCTTGCCAAATCTCATGACACCCTTCATAGGTGCCACTTTCACGAAGACATGATCGCCCACTGCAAACTCTAACTCTCTCCTCCGCTGATCGGCATAACTCTTCTGTCGACTCTGAGCAGTCCTCATCCTATCACGGATCTTGACTACTACATCTGCTGCCTGCTGAACAATCTCTGGACCCAACTCTGCTCTCTCTCCTACTTCATCCCAATGAACAGGAGATCTACACTTGCGACCATACAGCGCTTCATACGGAGCCATACCTATGGACGACTGGAAACTGTTGTTATAGGTGAACTCTACCAATGGTAAGTTCGACTCCCAACTCCCAGAGAAATCAATGACGCAAGCACGGAGAAGATCCTCTAAGATCTGAATAACTCGCTCCGACTGTCCATCTGTCTGCGGATGGAAAGCTGTGCTAAACAGCAACTTCGTACCCAAAGTCGAATGCAAACTCTTCCAAAACGAGGAAGTGAATCTGAGATCTCTATCGGATACGATAGAAACTGGAATACCGTGGAGTCAGACTATCTCTCGGATATACAGCTCTGCATACTGAACCATGGTGAAAGTCGTCTTAATAGGCAAGAAGTGCGCTGATTTGGTAAGACGATCTACAATCACCCAGATAGCATTCGATCCTCTGGCTGACCTCGGCAATCCGGTCACAAAGTCCATGGTAATGTTCTCCCACTTCCACTCGGGAATAGGAAGAGGCTTGAGCAAACCTGCTGGTCTCTGATGCTCGGCCTTCACTAACTGGCAAGTCAGGCACTCGGATACAAAACGCCTGATGTCCTTCTTCATTCCTGGCCACCAATACAATAGCTGCAGATCTTTGTACATCTTCGTACTCCCAGGGTGAATAGAGTACGGGGACGTATGGGCCTCTGATAAGAGGTCTGCTCGGATAGAATCACTGCTGGGAACCCATATCCTATCTCGGTATCTCACAATACCGTCACTGACTGAATACAAAACACTGCCCTTAGCTTCATCTCTCTTCTTCCACTGTGCCAACTGCTCATCTGCTGCCTGACCGCTGCGAATACGGTCAATAAGAGAGGACTGGATAATCAAGGTAGATAAACGAGGAACTCTACCTCGAGGGTAAGTCTCAAGATCAAACCTCTGCATCTCAATCTGAAGAGGTTTCTGCATCGTCAAATGAGCCATCACTGCGACTTTCCTGCTCAAAGCATCCGCAACTACATTAGCTTTACCCGGGTGGTAGCTAATGTCACAATCGTAGTCTTTCACAAGCTCCAACCAACGCCTCTGACGCATGTTCAGCTCCTTCTGCGTAAAGAAATACTTGAGGCTCTTATGGTCGGTAAAGATCTGACACTTCTCTCCATACAGATAGTGCCTCCAAATCTTCAAAGCAAAAACAACGGCCGCTAACTCTAGATCATGGGTAGGGTAATTCTTCTCGTGGATTTTCAGCTGTCGAGAAGCATACGCTATCACTCTCCCATGCTGCATCAAAACTGCACCTAAACCAAGCTTTGAAGCATCGGTATAAAGGACAAACTCACCAGATCCTGACGGTACAGCCAAAACGGGTGCTGAGATAAGAGCTTGCTTCAAAGTATCGAAGCTCTTCTGACACTCCTCGCTCCACACAAACTTCACATTTTTCTTGGTCAGTGCTGTGAGTGGAACGGCAATGGATGAGAATCCTTGAATGAATTTCCTGTAATATCCTGCTAGCCCAAGAAAACTGCGGATCTCTGATGCATTCTGAGGCGCAACCCAATCTCTGACTGCTACAACTTTTGTGGGGTCTACCTCAATACCACTGCTAGAAACAATGTGGCCCAAGAACGCCACCTTCTCTAACCAGAATTCGCACTTACTGAACTTTGCGAATAATTTATGTTTCTGCAATGTCTGCAACACTGTGGTCAGATGCCTGCTGTGCTCCTCCCGACTCTTGGAGTAGACGAGAATGTCATCTATGAACACTATCACAAACTGGTCGAGGTACGGCTGAAATACGCGATTCATTAGATCCATGAAGATCGCTGGCGCATTCGTCAGACCGAACGGCATCACTAGGAACTCGTAGTGGCCATAACGAGTCCTGAAAGCTGTCTTCGAGACATCAGCATCTCTCACCCTCAACTGGTGATAACCGGAACTCAGATCTATCTTGGAGAAAATCGAAGCTCCCTGCAACTGGTCAAACAGATCCTCAATCCTCGGCAGTGGGTATTTATTCTTCACTGTAACCCTGTTCAATTCCCGGTAGTCAATGCAAAGCCTCATCGAGCCATCCTTCTTTTTCACGAATAAGACTGGCGCGCCCCATGGAGAAAAGCTCGGGCGAATGAACTCCTTGTCGAGAAGTTCTTGGATCTGCTTCTTAAGCTCTGCCATCTCTGACGGTGCTAGTCGGTACGGTGCTTTGGATATCGGAGTCGTACCTGGCATAAGCTCAATGGAAAACTCCACCTCTCTCTCTGGTGGCATACCAGAGACGTCTTCGGGAAAAACGTCTAAGAAATCTCTAACAATCGGAACATCTGAGGCTGACTGGCTGGGTTCCTCGGGGACAGATAAAAAGGTTGCTAGAAATGCCCGACACCCTCTATGCATGAGCTTCCTAGCCTGAACATAAGGAATAATGCGCGGCAAAGGAAAGTACCTGTCCGGCTCAAATAAGAACTGCTTCATTCCAGGCGGTCGGACAAGAACGGATTTCCGCTGGAAGTCTATCAACACTCTGTTCCTCAATAGCCAGTCCATCCCTAGGATGATGTCAAATTCCGGCATCGGTAGCACAATCAGATCCGCATAAACAAGATTACCGTGCAGCTCAAGGTCTATATCTCGGATAACATTGGTGGCTGCCATCTCCTCTCCTGACGGCAACACTACTGAAAAGGCTGTATCTAGCCCAATGGTCTGGATCTTGAGAAAGTTTGCAAAGACCTCCGAAATAAACGAGTGAGTGGCCCCTGAATCTATCAAGGCCTTGGTAGCGGAACCAGATATAAAAATTCTCCCTGAAAGAGCGGAGTTCTAAGTTGAATCCCACTACAAGATCTAAACTTATAGACATGCAAAGGTCAAGGTTCCTCTAGCTTAATTTCCCCGAAATAAATCTGAGTAGAGCATGCAATCCTATAACAGTTCTAAGTTCAAAATCTAAATCCCGATTCCCAAAATGCGGAAATTCAAATAATAACTTAAAGTTTAAAGGTACCTGTCAACAACATAGTCTCCGGGTTGGCTTCCGCGGCATGGAGAGCAAAAACTCTGCCTTGGGTAGGCAGCTTCCTCTGAGGGCACTGCAGCAACATGTGGTCTGGACTGCCACACTTAAAACACTTTCCTGAGCCAGCCATACATGCTCCAGGATGGCGACGTGAGCACCTGGGACAGACTGGGTGCTCCTGAGTCCTCGGGGCTAGGCGTCCCCGCTGCTGCTGCTGCTGCTGCTGCTGGCCTCTGTTCCTGGGCGGTCCATGAAAAGGCCTCTTATTCTGCTGCTGATGCTGATGAGGAGGAGGGCGGTGCGGTGCCTGGGCTGGGCGCTTGCCCTGGTGATCCCTCTCGATATCCCGCAGATCCTGCTCTGCGGCTAAGGCCTTGGAGACGGCAACCTCATAAGTAGCAGGGTCAGATACCCTAACATCCCGGCGCAAGATCGGCCGTAAACCCACCAGGAAGTGCATCAGCTTGGCTCTGGCATCATTCGCTATCAGGGGCACAAAGTGACAGCCCTCTCGAACTTACGGATAAACTCCGTAACCGACATATCCCCCTGTCTCAGGCTCATGAACTCGGTGGTCAGCCTGGTGCGAACCTCCTCAGCAAAATACTTGGAGTAGAAAACCTCCGTAAAGCGGGTCCAAGAAAGTGTAGCCAAGGTCAGGGCTACCGAAGCTCCTTCCCACCATAAGCGGGCGTCTCCAGTGAACAGGTAGGTGGCACATCGGACTCGGTCTGCGTCCCCCAGCTCCATAAACTCAAAGATAACCTCGAGGGATTTGATCCATCCCTCGGCAACCATGGGGTCAGATGCCCCAGAGAATTCCTTCGGGCGCATCTTCATGAATCGCTCATACACTGCCTCGGGCCCTGTCGGCCTGGCTGCGGCTGCGGCTACGGCTGCGGCATTGCCCCCCGCAAACTGTGCGAAGAACTGTGCCATCCCAGCTAACATCTGGGCACTCATGTCCGGTGGTGGCGGTGGAGGGGGTGGTAGGTCTCCCTCCGGTCTATGCTCCTCTCTGTCCTCTCGGCGAGGCTCCACCTCTCTGTTGCGCTCTAAAATGCGTCTAGGGGGCATACTGTTCCAACATAACCCATACGTAACTAACATGCATAATTCCATAATTTATTTTAAATGAACTCTGAAATACTGAAAATCTGGAAGCATGCTGACAAAATAATTCATGCTTTAACTGAAATACTAAACAAAATGCTGAACTGAAAAACTTACAGACCAAAGGCGTGGCTTCGTGAGCTTCTCGCGGTCAGTAGTAGTGAAACCCTATACAGAACCACCGCTCTGATACCAACTGTGAGGGCCCTCGAACTACTTGCTTGAAAATTTGCGGAAAATTAAAAATTTTCTTTTTAAAAGAACTTAAATGGCCTCATTCATAAAATCACTGGTGAATCAAGTTCAATATTTCAAAATATTGCAGCGGAAGAAAATCAAAGTTTTTGCCAACAACAACGATTTAAAAATATCCAACAACTGATAAAAATTGTTTGCGAAGAAAATAACAACTGCTGCTCTGAGGTCCTCGGGTGCCACTACTGCCGACCCAAGCTGGCTCACGGGTCCCCGCCCTCGGCCCTGGCCTCATCAGTACCTACAACAATCAAGTCTAGTGAGCCTAAAGACTCAGCATGCATAAATCGCAGGTAACGAGTAAAAATCTGAATTTAAAATATGCATGAGATAAAATATCCTGTCCTGAGGCATACTGAAAATAATCTGTACTGAGCAATTATAATACGTGCATAACTGAACTGGAAGTCACTGTAAAAATATTTGCTCCTTGGAGCCTGTACTGAAATATCTGGTAAAATTTTCTGTTGAGATTATGTTTTACGCCTGTGGCCACTGCACTAAGCTGAACTGATCGGTAACTGGCTACCGGGGAGGCTGAAACTGATCTGAGCTGGCCGGTCACTGGCGACCGGGTGGTACCATACTGAACTGATCGGTCACTGGCGACCGTATAAAAATAACACTCCCACATAGTGAATGAACCACAAGCCATATCGCATAAATCTCAAAAATAATCATTTTCTATTTAATGCACGTAAAATAATTAACTGGCGTAATGAAAATTCCTGTAATTTTACCAACTGGATTGGATTGGATCGTTCCCAGGCTCGCTGCAACCTAACTGTGCCATGAAAAATATGCAATAGCTTAAACATGACCAACTATGCAATTTACGTTCAAAAGATGCGACTATGACGCCTAATGACTTCGCATTTAGTCATGACTCCGAGCCAACCTGAAGCGACACTGAACCGACGTATAGTCATGATTAAAATACGCTGAAAAATCATAAAATAATGTTCCTAAAATGATAGGGTCGAAATCTAGGTGAAATGGAGGCCAAAACACGAAACGCTCTTTCGAGAGTCAATTTGGCACATTGCACCGTAAATTCTCGTACGACCTCAAAAATGATCCAAATGATGAACGGTCGAAAACATGACCTTCCCAACTCAATGAGGCACTGTCCAGTCCAAGGCCATGGGCTAAAAGCCAACCAAGAACTCAAACGACGCTTCTGAACAGCAGCATACTTGCTGTCGAAAATACAGCAGCTGCGCACTACAAGACTTGCATTGGTTTCGAGACTATCGGCCATTAGGGGCAGTGAACCACCGACCAGAGACTCTTACCAACATCCCAAGGAATGATTTGAACCATGGCTAAGGGCCCTAGGCCAGCCACAATCCGCATCACACCAAATCTTAACCGAAGGGTCCAACCGAGAGCAACGTGCATGCGTGTGTAGTGTTTATGCTATGATCGATGTCTTGCGTCAGTTCCAGTGGCCATTTGATTGACCATGGCACGATCTAGACATCTAGGAGCATGATATGAACCGTGGGTAAGGGCCATAGGCCAACCAAGATCCACACCAATCCACAAAAGAAACGAACCATATGCTGAAAAATGGAAGGGCCGAATGGGGAAAGGGGCTGTTCTTGTTGATTATTTAAAAACCGATGAGCCATGGACCAAGCCACCAAAAGGGCGACTTAGTCACGTCTTAGACATGCTAGGGAAGTGATCCAACCATGGCTATAGGCCCTTGGGGCAGCCAAGATCAGATCCAACCCCTTGACACAAAACTGAAATTTTCGAACCACATTTTTCTGCACCTAAGGGACTTGCTGTCATTCTGAATTTCCAGCAAGCATGGGGCTGGTTTGAATGGACCAACATGGTCCTAATGCATCCTACTACATGTATACAAGCCGCCTTGGGAGCCTGGAATCGAACCAATCACCTGAAACCACAAAACTCAGAAAAACGTGAAGCTTGTCATGAAAGGGCCGAAATTCTGCATGTGTGTTCCAAAAATATTTTGACATGTATCTCGGTTTTTGCTTGCTAAAACATGATCATGTACTGAAAAATAAATGATAATATGACTTGATTGAGGTTTGAAAGAAATCTAGACATGCCTGGTTTCGTTTCGAAAGAAAACGAAAAGAAGAGACGAGACGGCGCGGAGGAGACGGAGTGGCTTGCTTCTCTACCTTTCTTGGCTCTCGATTTTTCTCCCTTTCTCCCTAGCTGCTATCCACGTTTTTTCTACTGAAAAGGGGTCTTATTTTCGGTGGAGGTGGAGGGGGGAGTGATGGTTATGAAGGTGAGGAGAAGGGTGCACAAAAATAGGATCATATCAAGACCAAGTCCACTCCCCTTTGAATTTGAATTTTGAATTGATATCAAATGAGTTGGTGGATGCTTCTAGGAGGTGGTGGCCGAAATTTAGCTTGATTCTAGACTAGGATATGTCCATTTATTTAATTAAATTGTGCTCCCAAAAATCCTAGAATTATCCTACTAATTACATGCAAAGAATTGGTCAAAGTTGGTGAGTTGGAAAATGAATCTTCTAGCACTAAGGGTGGCCGAAAAATGCATGATAAAATAAAGGGAAATGTTGATTATCTAGTCAACTAATAATCCTTGAAAGCCTTACTAATCCTTTAAATAATTTAGTGAGCTAACCCCTTAATTTAATAACTTAAATGAGTTCATTTCTTAATCACCTCAAATAATTAAATTAAATCTTCAAACCTTCCTTTCTAACTTAAATGAACTTAGTTACTAGCTAAATTAACTTCTGGAAATATTTCTCAAATCTTAAATTCTATCTCAAAACTCCAACTCCGGTCCGGCCTCACTGAAAATACTGAAATGCTAAAAATCAAACTGCTGAACTGAAATAATGAATAATTAACTTCAAATAAATGGATTTAAAATAATCATGCAATGAAGTCAATTAAATTTAAAAATCTAGAATTATGCATGGCTTATACGTCTACTGATTTACGGGTTCTACAGTGGGCTTCATTTCTCTCATTTCCTTCCCCTCATTCTCGATTTTTCTCTCCTTGGAGGCTAGGGTTTCTTCATTTCCTTCAATTCCTTTCTTTAATCCAAGCTTCTTGTTGGTTATTTGTTGAGAGATCAAGGTTATTTTGGGATCAAGGAAGCTAATGTAAGCTTTTGGTGTTATTTATTCTTGGTTTTGGTGTGAGAGATGATATGGGTTTGTGATGGTGTTGATTCTATGGCTTTTGTGGTATTGTTGTTGGATTATTGGGTTATTGATGGTGTTATATATGGTTTATTGTTGTATGATTTCAACCAAGGGATTATATTCAAGGGTTTTAATTGGTTGTAAGTGGAATTTCATTCCTTGTGCTCACATGATAATATATGTATTGTGTTACAATGTTTTAACATGTTATTCCCTTTCATTTGATTCATATTATGTATAGATATACCTTGTTGTATATTAGAGGCAATTGAATGTCTCAATTGTGAAAAAGGGAATACAAGAGAAAGAGTATGCAAAGTGTTTGATTTAATGCCAAAGAGAGAGTTTAAATTATTTATTGGATTGATAGATACATAGTCAGAGATTGCATGCAATTAGTTGATCAACGACCATAGGCTTATATCCCTCAGAGTTATCGATTTATATCGATGGGATATAGGTACAGAGATAGAGATACTATATAGATATCAATCCAACAGAGAAAAGAAAAATACCATCGTTATTATTATTATTGCTATGATATTCATGTTTCAGAGTTGATGGTATTTAATGTTTTCAAAGCCATGTTTTACAGAGTATGCTATGTATCCATTGTTATGTAAGAGTTCCACTTGCTGAGTTTTATACTCATTTCAGTTATTTCATGTGATGCAGATAAGAGCGATGGACCAGGACGTTGATTGGAGCCGGGGTCATATGCATATCATAGATGGAAGGAAGAAGATATTTTGATAGCTCTTTGGACATGATCATACAAATGATATTTTGTATTTTGGTTTTATCATTTCATTGATCATGTATTTACTTTGTTTGTAAAGATTTTTATGTCAAGAACTTTTACCCTTCCTTCTTCAAGAAAATTTTAAATTCCGCTGTTATTTTATTAAAACGGGTCAGAGGTGTCACATATTTGGCCTGTCGGTCCTGAGCTGCCTTCATTCTCTTCTGAATTAGTTTTACTTTTTCAGTCATATCTCTGATCATGTCAGGTCCAATCTCAAGAACTTCAGAGATATCATCCCAATAAAGAGGGGATCGACATTTCTTTCCGTACAACGCTTCAAAAGGAGCCATCTCAATACTCGTCTGATAGCTATTGTTGTACGAAAACTCACAAAGAGGCAAGGAATCCTGCCAATCAGTGCTAAAGTGAAGCACTACAGCTCTCAGCATATCTTCCAGTGTCTGGATAGTCCGCTCTGACTGTCCGTCGGTCTGTGGATGATATGCGGTACTCAGATGTAACTTCGTACCTAGAGCCTGCTGCAAACTCTGCCAAAAGTGCGAAGTAAACCGAGGATCACGGTCTGAGACAATCGACTTCGGCACTCCGTGCAATCTGACCACCTCACGCACATAAATATCGGCCATCTGGTCATATCGGTAGGTCATTTTGTATGGAATAAAACATGCAGATTTGGTCAATCGATCAATCACGACCCAAATTGCATCACAACCTCGGGAGGATCGTTGCAACTGTGTCACAAAATCCATGGAAATGTGATCCCATTTCCATTCAGGAATCGACAAATTCTGTAATAGTCCTCCTGGTTTCTTTCTTTCAGCCTTCACCTGTTGGCAATTCAGATACTTGGCTACAAATTCAGTAACATCAGATTTCATTTGTTTCCACCAATACTGTGTCCTCAAATCATTATACATTTTCCTGCCACCAGGATGAATGCTAAAGCGACTGTTTTGCGCTTCTGTCAACATTTGCTGTCTTAACTCCGAAACATTCGGCACAACAAGACGATTATTCACATACAAAATACCATTTTGAACCTGATATTCTGATCGATGTCCAGCTCTGACCATAGCAATCGAATTTTGTACGTTCTGATCACCTTTCTGTGCCTCTTTGATTTTCAATATCAATGTCGGTTCAGCTCGAATCGCACATAATCTCAGAGGCTGACGATCTGTTTCAAAAGCTAATCCAGACAAACAGCAGTCTTCAATCAAATTCGAAACACCCATAGTCGATAAGGATAGAGAACATACCTTTCGACTTAGTGCATCAGCTGCTGCATTGGACTTTCCTGGATAGTATTTAATCTCACAATCAAAGTCCTTCAATAAATCCAGCCATCTTCGCTGTCTCATATTCAACTCTGATTGTGAAAACAAATACTTCAAGCTCTTGTGATCAGAATATATCTCAAATTTCTCGCCGTACAGATAATGTCGCCATATCTTTAATGCAAAGACGATGGCTGCCAATTCAAGATCATGAATTGGATAACGAGATTCATGGGGTTTCAGCTGTCTCGAGGCATAAGCAATCACATGCCCCCGCTGCATCAAAACACAACCCAATCCACGGTGAGATGAATCACAATAAACAACAAAATCACCAGTACCTAACGGGATAGTCAACACCGGAGCACTGGTCAACCTCTTCTTCAGCTCTACAAAGCTGGACTCACACTCCTCAGACCAAACAAATGGAGCATTCTTCTGAGTCAACTGTGTAATCGGTTTGGCAATACTCGAAAAATCTTTGATAAATCGACGATAATATCCTGCCAAACCCATAAAACTACGAATCTCTGGTACAGATGTCGGTCTCGGCCAAGAAATCACTTCCTCAACCTTACTGGGATCAACGGATATCCCGTCTCCGGATATAATATGTCCCAGAAATACAACTTGTTTCAACCAGAACTAGCATTTCGACAGTTTAGCATACAGTTTCTCCGCCCTCAAAGGTCTTAACACAGTTCTTAAATGCTCAGCATGTTCCATCACATTCTTTGAATAGATCAAAATATCATCGATGAAAATAATCACAAAATTATCGAGATATTTTTGAAAGACACGGTTCATTAATCCCATAAATACCGCTGGTACATTCGTCAAACCAAATGGCATGACAATAAATTCATAGTGTCCATACCTGGTTCTGAATGTTGTCTTTGAGATATCAGAATCCTTAACTCTGAGTTGATGGTATCCAGATCTCAGATCGATCTTGGAATACACCGAAGAACCCTTCAACTGATCAAACAGATCATCAATGCGAGGCAATGGGTATTTATTCTTTACCGTTGCCTTGTTCAGTTGCCGGTAGTCGATACAGAGCCTCATTTAACCGTCTTTCTTTCTCACGAACAATACTGGAGCGCCACAAGGAGAAACACTCGGTCTGATATATCCCTTGGTCAGTAAATCCTCCAGCTGTTCTTTCAATTCTCTCAATTCGTTCGATGCCATCCTGTACGGAGCCCTCGAAATCGGAACTGTTCCTGGCATCAACTCAATGCTGAAGTCTATCTCTCGAATCGGAGGCAATCCAGGAATCTCATCTGGAAAGACATCAGCAAACTCACACACCACTGGCAAGTCCGCCAATGATGGGCTCGACTTCAGTAAATCAACTGAATATACCAGGAATCCATCCGCTTCTTTCTGCAATAATCGAGTCATATTTATCGCAGATATCAAAGGAATTCTAGCTCGAGAACCCTTACCATAAAATTTCCACTCCTCAACCATCTCAGGTCTGAATCTCACTATCTTGTGGAAACAATCAACTGTAGCTCGGTACTTGGTCAACATATCGATACCGATAATACAATAAAAATCAGATAAACCAAGCACAATACAGTCTAACTCAATCGTATGCCCATCGTACTGCAGTATACAAGATTTCACAGTCTTCACCGATAACAAACCTGTCCCTAACGGGGAAGAGACGACACTACTGCAGACAATGACTCAATAGGTAATGCATAACTCAATGCAAACCTCTCAGATATAAATGTATGTGATGCACCAGTATCTATCAATACATATGCAGGATAACCAGAAATAAAACAGTTACCTGCAACTACATCGTCAGGTGCATCCTGTGCCTGCTCCTCAGTCAATGCAAACACTCGGGCCTGCTGTCTCGGAGGCTGGCTCACTGTCTGGCTTCCTCCCGGCCTCTGCTGTGACTGAGTAGGCGGTGCTGGTTGAAAAGAATGAACAGCAGATGGTCGTCTCCCTGTCTGAGCCACTGATCCAGATGACTCTGCTGCCTGGGATCCCTGAGCACTTCTCTGTGGACACACTCGAGCAAAGTGTCCCTGTTGTTTGCAGATACGGCAGCTGCCAAACACTCCTCGGCACTGCTCAGTGGGATGTTTCCCTCCACAAGTATTGCAAATAAGTCCAATATAGCTCTGGCTCTGTCGAGGACTCCTAGAGCTAGAAGAACTGCTTCCGGATTTCTTGAACTTCTTCCCTCTAGCCTTCAAGAAATCCTTCTTCTTGCTAATGCTGCTGCCACATTCAAATCGAGGAGGTGGTTGTTGTGATCCCGATGCTGGAAGCACAAACGAAGCTCCTCTCTGTCTCATCAGACCGGCTTTGGCTTCTTTGGCTCTGTTCAGGGCATCAGTAAAGTTGTTCGGTCTCCCAGTGCTCACCAACGTAAATATTTCCGGATTCAGGCCGTTAATAAATTGGTCAGCAACGGCCTCATCATGTTCAGCCACGTGTGGAGCAAACCGCAACAATGAAGAGAACTTGGCCACATATTCCTCAATGTTTAGCTGGCCCTGTCTCAAATTTGCGAACTCGGCTCCCTTGTCCTTCCTATAAGACACTGGAAAGAACCTCTGATAAAATTAAGTTCTAAACACATTCCAGGTAATGGTCGTACCTCGGTGTTCCAATGCCCTCTTCGTTGTGATCCACCAGTTCTTAGCAACGTCGTGTAACTGGTGTCCTATCAATTTCACTCTCCTCTCATCCGTATATTCCAAGGATTCGAACATCATCTCAATATCATCCATCCAACTCTCACACTCCCCGGAATTCTCCGTACCCTTCAAAGTCGGTGGATGAAATGACTGAAACCTTTTCAGCAACGTCTCCATTGGAGTGGCTGTAATGTACATTGGAGGATTTGAAGTACTACCATGTTCAGGTACTCTTCTCGGAGGCATATCTGATAATTAAATGGATTAGTAACCCAAGTACAACATATCAGTTTCAATCCTCCTCGGATCATCTTACAGCTGATCCATTCCAGATAATACACAATACCATATCAAAATCAGATATTTCAGGTAAACATGTATTATAAAGCAGTAAATCATGCTAGCAATCAAAAGTAGGAAAGAAAACTCAATCTACCCCGCTCACTAGCTTCTATCTCATTCTAAAGAATCTATTGCTCTGATACCACCTGTTGTAGGGACCCGGACGCTAATCAATTCTTAATCGTCATCAGGATCAATTTACTAATCAAGTAATTAGGGTCATAAAATTTTTTTTTTCTTTTTAATGCGGAATGTAGTGAAATCAAACTAATATACAACTCAGTATAAAATAAAGTACAAGTCCTATACCATCTACACAGCAGTAAAAACTAAGGTTCAACATCTAAATATCAAGTGTCACAACCCTATATACATCAAAGTCCGAAGTCTCCACTCTATCACGATCTCTCCTCATCTTCTGGACCCTGATCCAGTCCCACCTGTTGTCATGTACACATACAAACAAGACAACAGCCGGATAACTCCGGTGAAAATAAAATCCCAGTATAAATCAACGAACATGCAATCATATAAACAGTATAAAAACATGTAACAAATATCAGTAATATGTATCAAAATCAGAAACATACTCAAAATCAAACTGTCGACAATGCTCGTGACTCCACGACTCAGACTAGACTCAATCCTAGTCGAGGGATCCCGGTTTCCAGATGTGGTATTCCTATATCGACCAACAATAATAGAAAAGACTCCAGTTCTATCCACGTCGATATAACCAAACATCCAGTGTCCTGACCTAACCGTCATGGACTGTGGCTCTATCGCCAATATCCTATCTTATGACATCGTGCAATGTGCCCGTGGCGATCCCGCCACTATCAGGCACATCTGTCCCAAGATTTCTACACCATCTAGTGACATCGTGCATTGTGCCCGTGGCGATCCCACCACTATCAGGCACTTTGGTCACAAGATTACTCGTCTAATACCTACTGTCTATAAATCAAGAGAACAAGTATATCAATCAAATCAATGCAAATATCAATGCAATAAAATAAAGTATGTGCTTTAGGGAAACTCAAGTCTAAACCGACTCAAGTCGATCTCCCAATACCACATTGAATTATACCTTTCGTTTGTGGTCTCGGTCTGACGCAATCTCAGTTCTGAACTCAAGACTATCTCTGTAAATCTGAAACGACATGTCGAGAATCATAATATCAATATTCTATTCTCAATTCAACACTGAATCTGATTAATCTGGATTTAATCCAATTCACGACAGAACGACACAATCTCAGTATCCCCGTCAATACCAGATCACCAGACATCAATTACAAATCATAACTCATATCCGATATAATCTGTAATTCATTCATAATCCAAATCTATCCGATTTCAAATTAATATAATCAGAAAATCATAACAATTCCATCATCAGTCCGTTTCTTAATCTGACTTCGGTTCTTTGATGTCTGCTATGTCAAGAGCACTATATATGAATCCCATTCAATTCTGCCAATATCATAATTTCAAGACATGTCAAAACTTAATGAAACTTACGTCCAGTTGAAGCCTGCGTTGATAGGAACACAGTACCGAAGTCGGATTGAAAATTAGACGGACGGATCGAAATATAAAGGCGTAAGGATTTCTACGAACTTTTCCTCGCTTCTTTCTTCGAACTTGTGAAGGAATAATGTATTATATGTATATATATATACACCAAGCTGCATGTTAAAACAACGTGTCCTCTTTTCTTGATCTCGGTCGGCGCTCGGGCGTTGCTAAACTACCGCTCGGGCGCGGCATTCTCTGTTAATGCGCTTGTTTATTATGCACTGGCGCTCGGGCGGTCACAAAATACCGCTCGGGCGCCGCATCCTCTGCCCAAAACATGCTCCTGTTGAACATTGGCGCTCGGGCGGTTATTTTCTACCGCTCGGGCGCCAATAGTTCTGTCTAAAAATTGCACCCTTCATATGCTTTGGCCAATCTGGTCTCGTAATAGCCCGTCTATAATTATATCAATTCATAATCAATAATCTCATATTAACATAATCAAAATCTCGGGCATTACACATTTTTATCACTGTGATGCCAAATTTTTTTGGAACTACTTGTGTTGAACTTACCCACTTACTATCAGAAATAGGGTAGATAATTCCAACATGATAAAGATAAAAAATTGTATATTAATTAAATTTTTATAATATAAATTTATAGTTTTTGTTTTATTAAATGTTTAAATACTATATGTTTTATAATAAATTGTATAAAATATAAGTTGTTGTGTAATTATAAGTTTTTACTATTTTTACAAGTTCGATAAAACAAGAATAACCTTGGCGTTGCAAATGGGATTAAGATGATTCTTGGACCTGTAGAAAGTTGATGTTAATAACTACAATATTGGTGGCAAGCATGAGATAAAAATATTCTCACAAGTGGGATCAAATTAAGCAACAAATAAAGTTACCAAAGAAGTGATAGTTTTACCATACTCTAGCATTTTGACCATATATCTCAAATTACTTAGTCAAATAGTAAAAAAAAAATGCCACAATTCAAACAACTCAATTATCTACATGTTTTGTTTTATGTGGAAAAGAAAATTCAGATGGGAAGATTTTCAAAAATGATGTGTATTAAAATATAATTTCTTGGAACACCAATATAGACTTATGGGCAAAATAATTGTGGGGACCCGGACGCTAATCAAGTTCTTAATCATCATTGGGACTAATTAATCAATTAGAAAACAGGGTCTAAATTTTTTTTCTTTTTAAAATGCGGAACGTAGTGAAATCAACTAATATACAACTCAGTATAAAATAAAGTACATGTCCTGTACGGTCTACAAATCAGTAAAACTAAGGTTCAACATCTAAATATCAAGTGTCAAAACCCTATATACATCCAAGTCCGAAGTCTCCACTCTATCACGATCTCTCCTCATCTCCTGGACCCTGATCCTGTCCCACCTGTTGTCATGTACACATACAGACAAGACAACAGTCGGATAGTTCCGGTGAGAATAAATCCCAGTATAAATCAACGAAACATGCAATCATATAAACAAATATAAAGCATGTAATCAGGTAACAGATATATGTATCAAAATCTGAAACAGAAACAATCGTAGACTGTCAAACATATACGTGACTCCACGTTTCAGACTAGACTCCATCCTAGTCTAGGGATCCCGGTTTCCAAATGTGGTATTCCTATATCGAATTCCGTAATAGAAGGAACTCTGTTCCTATTACTCGATATAACCAAATATGGTGTTCCTATATCGAATTCCGTAATAGAAGAATTCCAATCCTATTACTCGATATAACCAACATCCGGTGTCCTGACCTATCCGTCATGGACTGTAGCTCTATCGCTAATATCCCATCTTGAGACATCGTGCAATGTGCCCGTGGCGATCCCGCCACTGTCAGGCACTTCCGTCCCAAGATGTCTACACTATCCTGTAACATCGTGCAATGTGCCCGTGGCGATCCCACCACTATCAGGCACTTCTGTCACAAGATTTCCCGTCAGATACCTGCTATCTATAAATCAAGAGAACAAGTATATCAATCAAATCCATGCAATATCACTGCAATAAAGTAAAGTATGTGCTTTAGGGAAACTCAAGTCTAAACCGACTCAAGTCGATCTCCCAATACCACATTGAATTATACCTTCCGTTTGTAGTCTCGGTCTGTCGCAATCTCAGTTCTAAACTCAAGACTATCTCTGTAAATCTGAAACGACATGTCGAGAATCATAATATCAATATTCTATTCTCAGTTCAACACTGAATCTGATTAATCTGGATTTAATCCAATTCACGACAGAACGACACAATCTCAGTATACCCGTCACTACCATATCAACATACATCAATTACAAATCATAACTCATATCCGATATAGTCTGTAACTCATTCATAATCTAAATCTGTCCGATTTCAAATCAATATAAGCAGAAAATCATAACAATTCCATAATCAGTCTGTTTCTCAATCTGACTTCGATTCTATGATGTCTAACATGTCAAGAACATCATATATGAATCCTATTCAATTCTGACAATGACATAATTTCAAAGCATGTCAAAACGTAGCAAAACTTACGTCAAGTTGTAGCCGAAGTTGATAAGATTGCAGTACTGAAGTCAGATTACAATTCGGACGGACGGATTGAAATATAAAGGCGTAAGGATTTTTCTTAAGAATTCTCTGAAACTTCTCCTCGATTTATTGCCGGAGGAAATGAAGGAATCGCTTTTATATATATCAATTGCATGTAAAGGCAACGTGTCCCATTCTCCATGATTTTCAGTCGGCGCTCGGGCGGTTATAAACTACCGCTCGGGCGTCGTACACTCTGCCCCGTACTCGGCTTGTTATCCATTGGCGCTCGGGCGGTAATTTTCTACCGCTCGGGCGCCACAGGTTCTGCCGGAATGGTATTCTTATTGAACACTGGCGCTCGGGCGGTCATTTCCTACCGCTCGGGCGCCAATAGTTCTGTCCAAACATAGTACTTTTCATATGTTTTGCCCAGTCGGGTCCCGGAATGGCCCGGCTATAATCACCTCAGTTCAAAATCAATAAATCATCTCAGATTACAATAGTCAAATTCTCGGGCATTACATTTCTCTCCCCCCTAAGATATGATTTCGTCCTCGAAATCACAGGCAATTAAATCATATCATAAGAAGGTATAACAGAAGAAGCTAGGTAACATAATTCACATCAGTGAAATAACTCTGGAAACTTCCGCCTCCAATCTGACTCAGTTTCTCAGATAACTTCTTCAATGCTATTACGATTCCACTGGATCCTCATACGAAGGAAATCCGCAGTTCTCACTGTACAATACCTCGACTAAAGCTATTTAAATATTCATCTAATAGCTATTATTGTACAATATTTCATAAAGTGACAAGACCTCAGGTCACTAGTGCTAAAATCAAGCACTACAGTTCCTGGATATCCTCCAGTATCTAGATAGTTCGCTCCGACTATCTGTCTATCTATAAACCATAGATAAAAAATCAGGCTATACATTCTGTTAAAGGTACAAAATCAACCGAAAATCACGGTATGATATAATCAACTCTAGCATTCAATACAATCTGACCCCTTTTCCGACATAAATTTCAGTCATCTAGTCACGTCTGTACGTCATCTTGTACAGAATAAAGCATGCAGATTTGGTCAATCTGTCAATCATAACCCAAATTGCATCGCAATCTCGGGAGAAATATGGTAACTGTGTCACAAAATCCATGGAAATGTGATCCCATTTCCATTCAGGAATGGACAGACTCTGTAATAATCCTCCGGGTTTCTTTCTCTCAGCCTTCACCTGTTGGCAATTCCGACATTTGGCTACAAATTTAGCAATATCAGCTTCCATTTGTTTCCACCAAAACTGTCTTTTCAAATCATTATATATATAATTTCTTGCCACGAGGATGAATACTGAATCGAATGTTGTGCGCTTCTGATAATATCTATCGTTTCAACTTCGAAACATTTGGCACAACAATACAATTATTTACATACAGAACATTGTCACGAACCTGGTATTCGGATCGATGTCTTGCTCTAACCCTCGCTATCTAGTCTTGTACATTCTGATCAACTTTCTGAGCTGCTTATATTTCAAAATCAGCTCTGGTTCGGACTGTACAATATAAATTCCCCACTGTCTACTATCTGATTCAAACACAAATTCAGGATAACAGCAATATTCAATCAGATTCGAAACATCACTCATCGGTACTGATCTGCTAACCTCCGAAAACCGCAAATGTCTAACACTAATATCCACCTCGGCCACTTATTACGGTTTAATTCTGCTAAAATCAACAGATACATCATCTTAAGATATAACACATCCTGAATGAAATCTGTCTCCACCAGGATTCACCATTTCACAATTTCTGATATCAAGTCAAGGTTAAAATCAATTTCTCTGATTGGAATCGAATCAGAAGTCTTATCGGGGAAAACATTATTAATTTTCTTATCATTGGTAAATCAGCCAATGATAGACTCAACTTCAGTAAATCAACTGAATACATAAGGAGTCCCTCTGTTCCTTTCTGTAATAATCGAGTCATAGATAGTACGAATTATCAAAGGAATTCTCAATCTAGAATCCTTATCGTACACTATTCATCCCTTGGCCATCTCAGGTCCGATTTTCACCATCTTCTGGAACTAATCTAGGGTAGCTCTGTACTTGGTCAGCATATCAATATCAGTAATGCAGTCCCAAAATCAGATAACACTAGTACAATTCCAGCTACCACACGATCTAACTCCATCTCATTCTCATCCTACTGTAGTATACGATATTTTACAGAATTCACTGATATAAAAACTCTCCCCAACTAGTCAAGAGATACACTATAGTAGAATGAAGCCTCAACAGGCAATGCATGACTCAATGCAAATCGTTCAGAAATAAACATATGGGAAGCATCCGTATTCATCAATACAAAAGCAGGATAACTACATCAAGAACAGTTACCTGCAACATCATCATCTGGTGCTTCCTGAGCCTGCTCCTCAGTCAAAGCAAATACTCTGGCCTGCTGTCTAGGAGGCTGGCCAACTGTCTGGCTTCCTCCTGGCCTCTGCTGTGACTGAGATGGTGCTGGCTGAAATGAAGGAACAGCAGCTGATCGTCTACTCCACTGTGCCGCTGATCCAGATGATTCGGCTCTCTGGGATCCTTGATAACCCTTCTGTGGACATACTCTGGCAAAATGTCCCTGTTGTTTGCAGAAGTGGCAACTACCAAGTACTCCTTGGCATTGTTCAGTGGAATGTCTCCCTCCACAATTTTCGCATTAAACTCTGGTATAACTCTGTTCGGAACCACTGGAGCTAGCAGAACTGCCGCCAGACTTCTTAAACTGCTTTCCTCTAGCCTTCAGAAAATCTTTCTTTCTACCACTGCTACTGTCACTCTCGAATCGGGGAGGTGGTTGTTGTGGTCTCGATTCTAAGGGAACAGATGCAGCTCCTCTCTGCCTTATCAGGCCCGCTTCAGCGCCCTTTGCTCTATTCATGGCATCAGCAAAGTTATTCGGTCACCCTGTGTTCACCAATGTAAATATATCGGGATTCAAGCCATTGATGAATTGATCAGCAACGGCTTCGTCATTTCCAGCCACATGTGGAGCAAACTTCAACAAGGTAGAAAACTTGGTCACATATTCTTCAATGTTCAGCTGACCCTGTCTAAAATTGGCAAACTCCGCCCCCTTGTCTTTTGTGTACGACACTGGGAAAAATCTTTGATAAAACTCAGTTTTAAATACATCCCAAGTAATAGTCGTACCCCGATGCTCCAAGTCCTTCTTCATCGTAATCCACCAGTTCTTTGCAACATCAAGCAACTGGTGCCCAATCAATTTAATTCGGCGCTCATCACTGTACTCCAGTGAATCAAACAGCATCTCAATGTTATCTAACCAACTTTCACACTCAACTGATGTCTCAGTACCCTTCAGTGTCGGTGGTTTGAACGACTGAAACCTTTTCAATAATGTCTCCATTGGAGTGGCTGTAACATCCATTAGAGGATTCGATGTGCTACCCTGTTCTGGTATTCTTCGAGGAGGCATATCTGAATATCAAAAGGATTAGTAACCCAATCCAACAAACCTGTTTCAATTCAGTCCCTCCTCTGATCATCTTACTGCTGATCGATAATCGGTTCAGATTTGTTCCCAATAATACATATTACACAATCAAATCAGATAAGTCAAGTAACATGTATTATATAAAGCAGTAAATTATGCTAGCAATCACAAGCAAGGAAGGAAAACTCAATCTACCCCGCTCACTAGCTTCTATCTCAGTCTAAAGGATCTATTGCTCTGATACCACCTGTTGTGGGGACCCGGACGCTAATCAAGTTCTTAATCATCATTGGGACTAATTAATCAATTAGAAAACAGGGTCTAAAATTTTTTTCTTTTTAAAATGCGGAACGTAGTGAAATCAACTAATATACAACTCAGTATAAAATAAAGTACATGTCCTGTACGGTCTACGAATCAGTAAAACTAAGGTTCAACATCTAAATAACAAGTGTCAAAACCCTATATACATCCAAGTCCGAAGTCTCCACTCTATCACGATCTCTCCTCATCTCCTGGACCCTGATCCTGTCCCACCTGTTGTCATGTACACATACAGACAAGACAACAGCCGGATAATTCCGGTGAGAATAAATCCCAGTATAAATCAACGAAACATGCAATCATATAAACAAATATAAAACATGTAATCAGGTAACAGATATATGTATCAAAATTTGAAACAGAAACAATCGTAGACTGTCAAACATATACGTGACTCCACGTTTCAGACTAGACTCCATCCTAGTCTAGGGATCCCGGTTTCCAAATGTGGTATTCCTATATCGAATTCCGTAATAGAAGGAACTCTGTTCCTATTACTCGATATAACCAAATATAGTGTTCCTATATCGAATTCCCTAATAGAAGAATTCCAATCCTATTACTCGATATAACCAACATCCGGTGTCCTTACCTATCCGTCATGGACTGTAGCTCTATCGCTAATATCCCATCTTGAGACATCGTGCAATGTGCCCGTGGCGATCCCGCCACTGTCAGGCACTTCCGTCCCAAGATGTCTACACTATCCTGTAACATCGTGCAATGTGCCCGTGGCGATCCCACCACTATCAGGCACTTCTGTCACAAGATTTCCCGTCAGATACTTGCTATCTATAAATCAAGAGAACAAGTATATCAATCAAATCCATGCAATATCACTGCAATAAAGTAAAGTATGTGCTTTAGGGAAACTCAAGTCTAAACCGACTCAAGTCGATCTCCCAATACCACATTGAATTATACCTTCCGTTTGTAGTCTCGGTCTGCCGCAATCTCAGTTCTGAACTCAAGACTATCTCTGTAAATCTGAAACGACATGTCGAGAATCATAATATCAATATTCTATTCTCAGTTCAACACTGAATCTGATTAATCTGGATTTAATCCAATTCACGACAGAACGACACAATCTCAGTATCCCCGTCACTACCATATCAACATACATCAATTACAAATCATAACTCATATCCGATATAGTCTGTAACTCATTCATAATCTAAATCTGTCCGATTTCAAATCAATATAAGCAGAAAATCATAACAATTCCATAATCAGTCTGTTTCTCAATCTGACTTCGATTCTATGATGTCTAACATGTCAAGAACATCATATATGAATCCTATTCAATTCTGACAATGACATAATTTCAAAGCATGTCAAAACGTAGCAAAACTTACGTCAAGTTGTAGCCTACGTTGATAGGATTGCAGTACTGAAGTCAGATTACAATTCGGACGGACGGATTGAAATATAAAGGCGTAAGGATTTTTCTTAAGAATTCTCTGAAACTTCTCCTCGATTTCTTGCCGGAGGAAATGAAGGAATCGCTTTTATATATATCAATTGCATGTAAAGGCAACGTGTCCCATTCTCCATGATTTTCAGTCGGCGCTCGGGCGGTTATAAACTACCGCTCGGGCGCCGTACACTCTGCCCCGTACTCGGCTTGTTATCCATTGGCGCTCGGGCGGTAATTTTCTACCGCTCGGGCGCCACAGGTTCTGCCCGAATGGTATTCTTATTGAACACTGGCGCTCGGGCGGTCATTTCCTACCGCTCGGGCGCCAATAGTTCTGTCCAAACATTGTACTTTTCATATGTTTTGCCCAGTCTGGTCTCGGAATGGCCCGGCTATAATCACCTCAGTTCAAAATCAATAAATCATCTCAGATTACAATAGTCAAATTCTCGGGCATTACAATAATAATATTTTATTTATGGTTGTCTCCCCAAATTTGGTAATAAATAGGGGTGCATTGTAATGAATTGAGATATCCCTCATTTTATGAACAAACATTTGAGTTCATAATATCTCTCTCTTTGTTTTTCCATTATTTCTTCATTTAAATATAATTATCATTTAATTTCATATTCAAAGTTTTACACTTTGAATAATGAGTAGCTAACTTCCCAAAATTGAGATGAAAAGGTGAAACTCTTGGCATAAGAATAAGGTTATTAAAAGGTAACAATCTATGTGTTATATTATTTAATTATTATTTATTGTTTATGTTATATTTATTTCTTTAAGCATTATTATACACTACTTATAAGTGGGAGTTTTGAATTATTGTTGCTATATGTTACACTAAATTCTTGGAACCATTTAAACGTTAATTTGGTATTACCAACTATTTAAAGTGGATGCCTTGATTTATTATATATGAACATATCATAATATTAATTTCTTGATACCATTTAAATGTTTGTTTGGTATTACCAACCATTTAAAGTGGATGTCTTGATTTATTTTATATGAATATATCATAATATTAATTTATTGGTACCATTTAAATGTTAGTTTGGTTTTACCAACCATTTAAAATGAAAACTTTGATTTAGTGTTTACAAATATATATATAGCACAATAAATACTTGACAACATTTATAAGTTTTGGTATATATACTTATAAGATAATAATATATAACATAATATAAATATGTTTATTTAATATATTGGAACCATTTTATTAAGTTGATTTCAATAATGTTCATTAATGTTAACTTTATTAAAATACATAGAGTGGATCTTTTAATCTCAACTACTTAAATTAAAAGTTGAACAATTAAAAGTTACTAATTAAAGATTCAACAATTAAACGAAAAAAACAAAAACCAAAAGACATTGTAGTGGACTTGTAATTACCTTAGCTTCCCTGTAGATACGATATTCGGACTCACCGAATTATACTACTTGTGGACAACCTGATCTTGGGATTACTGTAATGCCCGAAATTTAATATCGTGTTAAATTACGATTATTGATTTTAATCGAGGCGATTATGAGAGGGGCTAACCGAGACACAAAAGGAGATTTTATGTGGGAATTGTTGGTGCGAGGACCGAAGGTCTCGCGCATATGCGCGAAGAGTAGGCGCGCATATGCGCGAGCTGTGCGGAAGCCATAATGAGAGACCGAGCATTGGGCGCACATGCGCGACCTCAATACGCGCACATGCGCGAGAGGTCCAGAGAGTTGGGCGCACATGCGCAACCTCAATACGCGCACATGCGCGACTTAGATTCGCGCATATGCGCGAGGCGATGTGCATGATACGCGCGGAGACAGAGTGTCTCGCGCATATGCGCCGAGTGATGTCGCGCATATGCGCGAGATGTGTTTTATGAAGAGATGCGCCACCTCGCCTCAAACATGCAGGATATTTACATATATATATATATCACAATCGATTTAAAAAGAGAAAGAAGAGGAAAACGAGAGGTTAGGGAGGAATTGCTCTTTGATTTTAGAATTTGATGTACGAACGATCCGTCCGTCCAAATTTGAATCCGACACTGAGTTCATAGCAACGACAGCTACTACAGGACGTAAGTTTCGTTACGTTCTGTTAAGATTTGAAATTATGCTATGTCCATAATCAGATACGATTCATATATGGTGCTCTTGACATAGTAGACATCATAGAATCGAAGTCAGATTAAGAAACAGATCGATTATAAAATTGTTATGAATTTCAGGGTATATTGATTTATACCAGACAGATTTGAATTGTGACGGGATTATAGATTGTATCGGATATGAGTTATGATTTGTAATTGATGTCTGTTGATATGGTATCGACGGGGATACTGAGATTGTGCCGTTATGCCGTTGATTTGAATTAAATCCATATTAATCAGATTCGGTGTTGAATTAAGAATAGAACATTGATATTATGATTCTCGATATGTCGTTTCAGATTTACAGAGACAGTCTTGAGTTCAGAACTGATATTGCTGCAGACCGAGACTACAAACGAAAGGTATAAGTCAATGTGGTATTGGGAGATCGACTTGAGTCGGTTCAGACTTGAGTTTCCCTAAATCATATACTTTACTTTATTGCATTGTTATTTGCATTGATTTGATTGATGTACTTGTTCTCTTGAATTATAGATAGCAGGTATTAGACGAGTAATCTTGTGACAGAAGTACCTGATAAGGGCGGGATCGCCACGGGCACATTGCACGATGTCACAAGATAGGATATTGGCGATAGGGCCACAGTCCATGACGGTTAGGTCAGGACACTGGATGTCTTGTTATATCGACTTTGATAGAACTGGAGTCTTTTGTATTACTATTGGTCGATATAGGAATACCCACATCTGGAAACCGGGATCCCTAGACTAGGATTTAGTCTAGTCTGAGTCGTGGAGTCACGAGCATTGTCGACAGTTTAATATTGATTATGATTCAGCTTTTGATATATATTGTTGTTATCTATCCATGCTTTTATGTGTATCATATGATTGCATGTTTCGTTGATTTATGTTGGGATTATATTCTCACCAGAATTATCCGGTTGTTGTCTTGTTTGTATGTGTACATGACAACAGGTGGGACAGGATCAGGGTCCAGGAGGTGAGGAGAGATCGTGATAGAGTGGAGACTTCGGACTTTGATGTATATAGGGTTTTGGCACTTGATAATTAGATGTTGAACCTTAGTTTTTACTGATTTGTAGACGGTACAGGACTTGTACTTTATATAATATTGAGTTGTATATTAGTTTGATCTCACTACTTTCCGCATTAAAAAGAAAAAATTTTATGACCCTAATTACTGGATTAGTAAATTGATCCTGATGACGATTAAGAATTGATTCGCGTCCGGGTCCCCACAACAGGTGGTATCAGAGCAATAGATCCTTGAGACTGAGATAGGAGCTAGTGAGCGGGGTAGATTGAGGTTTTCTTTCCTGCTTTTGATTGCTAGCATGATTTATTGTTTTAATACATGTTTACCTGAAATATCTGATTTTGATATGGTATTGTGTATTATCTGGAATGGATCAGCTGTAAGATGATCCGAGGAGGATTGAAATTGATCTATTGTAATTGGGTTACTAATCCATTTAATTATCAGATACCTCCGAGAAGAGTACCAGAACAGGGTAGCACGTCCAATCCTCCAATGGATGTGATAGCCACTCCAATGGAGACATTGTTAAAAAGGTTTAAGTCATTCCATCCACCGACTTTGAAGGGTACGGAGAATTCCGTGGAGTGTGAGAGTTGGTTGGACGATATTGAGATGATGTTCGAATCTTTAGAGTATACTGACGAACGAAGGGTGAGATTGATAGGACACCAGTTACACGACGTTGCTAAAAACTGGTGGATCACAACAAAACGGGCATTGGAACACCGAGGTACGACTATTACCTGGAATGTGTTTAGAACTGAATTTTATCAGAGGTTCTTTCCAGTGTCTTACAGAAAGGACAAGGGAGCCAAATTTGCTAATTTGAGGCAGGGCCAGCTTAACATTGAGGAATATGTGGCCAAATTCTCTTCACTGTTGCGATTTGCTCCACATGTGGCTGAACATGATGAGGCCGTCGCTGATCAGTTCATAAATGGCCTAAATCCGGAAATATTTACGTTAGTAAACACTGGGAGACCGAACAATTTTACGGACGCCTTGAACAGAGCCAAGGGAGCCGAAGCCGGTCTGATGAGACAGAGAAGAGCTTCGTTTGTGCTTCCAGCACCGGGACCACAACAACCACCTCCTCGATTTGAAGGTGGCAGCAGCAGTAGCAAGAAGAAGGATTTCTTGAAGGCTAGAGGGAAGCAGTTCAAGAAGTCCGAAAGCAGTTCGTCTAGCTCTGGGAGTCCTCGACAGAGCCAGAGCTATACTGGACCTATTTGCAATACTTGTGGAGGGAAGCATCCCACTGAGCAATGCCGAGGAATATTTGGCAGCTGCTGTATCTGCAAACAACAGGGACATTTTGCCCGAGTGTGTCCACAGAGAAGTACCCAGGGATCCCAGGCAGCTGAGTCATCTGGATCAGTGGCTCAGACAGGTAGACGACCATCTGCTGTTCATTCCTTTCAGCCAGCACCGTCTACTCAGTCAGAGCAGAGGCCAGGAGGAAGCCAGACAGTGAGCCAGCCTCCTAGACAGCAGGCCCGAGTTTTTGCTTTGACCGAGGAGCAGGCACAGGATGCTCCTGATGATGTTGTGGCAGGTAACTGTTTTATTTCTGGTTATCCTGCATACGTATTAATTGATACTGGTGCATCGCATACTTTTATTTCTGAAAGGTTTGCATTGAGTCATACATTACCTATCGCGTCATTGCCTGTGGTAGTGTCTGTCTCTTCCCCGTTAGGGATAGGTTTAATATCGGTGAAGTCTGTGAAATCTTGTATACTGCAGTACGATGGGCATACGATTGAGTTAGACTGTATTGTGCTTGGTTTATCTGATTTTAATTGTATTATCGGTATTGATATGTTGACCAAATACTGAGCTACAGTTGATTGTTTCCACAAGATAGTGAGATTCAGACCTGAAATGGCTGAGGAGTGGAAATTCTATGGTAAGGGTTCTCGTGCTAGAATTCCTTTGATATCTGCTGTGAATATGACTCGATTGTTGCAGAAAGGAGCGGATGGATTCCTGGTTTATTCAGGTGATTTACTGAAGTCGAGCCCATCATTGGCGGACTTGCCAGTGGTGTGTGAGTTTGCTGATGTCTTTCCAGATGAGATACCTGAATTGCCTCCGATTCGAGAGATAGAATTCAGCATTGAGTTGATGCCAGGAACAGTTCCGATTTCGAGGACTCCGTACAGGATGGCACCGATCGAGTTAAAAGAGTTGAAAGAACAGTTGGAGGATTTACTGGCCAAGGGGTATATCAGATCGAGTGTATCTCCTTGGGGTGTTCCAGTACTGTTCGTGAGGAAGAAGGATGGGTCGATGAGACTTTGTATTAACTATCGGCAACTGAATAAGGCAACGGTAAAGAATAAATATCCATTGCCTCGTATTGATGATTTATTTGATCAGTTACAGGGTTCTTCGGTGTATTCCAAGATCGATCTGATCTGAGATCTGGATACCATCAACTGAGAGTCAGGGATTCTGATATCTCGAAGACAGCATTCAAAACCAGGTATGAACACTATGAATTTATTGCCATGTCATTCGGTTTGACGAATGCACTAGCGATATTTATGGGATTAATGAACCGTGTCTTTCAAAAATATCTCGATGATTTTGTGATTATTTTCATCGATGATATTTTGATCTATTCAAGGAATGTGATGGAGCATGCTGAGCATTTAAGAACTGTGTTGAGAATTTTAAGGGCAGAGAAACTATAAGCTAAACTGTCGAAATGCGAGTTCTGGTTGAAACAAGTGGTATTTCTGGGGCATATTATATCCGGAGACAGGATATCCGTTGATCCCAGTAAGGTTGAGGCGGTGATCTCTTGGCCGAGACCGACATTTGTACCAGAGATACGCAGCTTTATGGGTTTGGCAGGATATTATCGTCGATTCATTAAAGATTTTTCGAGTATTGCCAAACCGATTACACAGTTGACTCAGAAGAATGCTCCATTTGTTTGGTCTGAGGAATGTGAGACCAGTTTTCTCGAATTGAAGAAGAGATTGACCAGTGCTCCAGTGCTGACTATCCCGTCAGGTACTGGTGATTTTGTTGTTTATTGTGATGCATCTCACCGCGGATTGGGTTGTGTTTTGATGCAGCGGGGGCATGTGATTGCGTATGCCTCGAAACAGCTGAAACCCCATGAATCTCATTATCCAATTCATGATCTTGAATTGGCAGCCATCGTCTTTGCATTGAATATATGGCGACATTATCTGTACGGCGAGAAATTTGAGATATATTCTGATCACAAGAGCTTGAAGTATTTGTTTTCACAATCCGAGCTGAATATGAGGCAACGAAGATGGCTTGATTTGCTAAAATATTTCGATTGTGAAATCAAATACTATCCAAGAAAGTCTAATGCAGCAGCTGATGCACTGAGTCGAAAGGTATGTTCTCTATCCTTATCGACTATGGGTGTTTCGAATTTGATTGAAGACTGCTGTTTGTCTGGATTGGTATTTGAGACAGATTGTAAACCGATGAGATTATATACTGTGCAAGCTGAACCAGAGCTGATTTTGAGGATTAAAGCAGCTCAGAAAGTTGATCAGAAAGTACAGAAATAGATTGAGATGGTCAGATCAGGTCATCGATCAGAGTTTCAGGTACATGAGGATGTACTGTATGTGAATCATCGTCTCGTTGTGCCGAATGTTTCAGAGTTGAGACAGAAAATATTGACAGAAGCGCATAACAGTCGATTTAGCATTCATCCTGGTGGCAGAAAAATGTATAACGATCTGAAAGGACAGTTTTGGTGGAAACAGATGAAGACTGACATTGCAGAATTTGTTTCCAGACGTCTGAATTGCCAACAGGTGAAAGCGGAAAGAAAGAAACCCGGAGGACTGTTACAGAGTTTTTCTATTCCTGAATGGAAATGGGATCACATTTCCATAGATTTTGTGACGCAGTTACCGCGTTCCTCCAGAGGGTCTGATGCGATTTGGGTCGTGATTGATCGATTGACCAAATCTGCATGTTTTATTCCATACAAAATGACGTACAGATATGATCAGATGGCCGATATCTATGTCAAGGAAGTGATTAGATTGCACGGACTGCCGAAGTTGATTGTTTCAGACCGTGATCCTCGGTTTACTTTGCACTTCTGGCAGAGCCTACAGCAAGCTCTTGGTACAAAGTTACATCTGAGTACTGCATATCATCCACAGACTGACGGACAGTCAAAGCGAACGATTCAGATATTGGAAGATATGCTGAGAGCTGTAGTGCTTGATTTTAGCACTAATTGGCAAGATGCATTGCCTCTTTGTGAGTTTTCGTACAACAGCAGCTATCAAACGAGTATTAAGATGGCACCATTCGAAGCGTTGTACGGAAAGAAATGTCGATCCCCTCTTTATTGGGATGATATCTCTGAAGTTCTTGAGACTGGACCTGACATGATCAGAGATGTGACTGAAAAAGTGAAACTGATTCAGAAGAAAATGAAGGCAGCTCAGGACCGACAAGCCAAATATGCCAACCTTCGACGTAGACCGTTAGTATTTGAGGTAGGAGACCGAGTATTCCTGAAGATTTCTCCTTTTAGAGGTGTGGTTAGATTTGGAAAGAAAGGGAAATTGTCTCCACGATATGTTGGTCCTTATGAGATTCTCGAAAAGATAGGAGATCATGCCTATCGACTCGCCTTGCCGCCTTCATTATCGGGAATACATGATGTCTTTCATGTATCTATGCTGCGGAAATATCTCCCTGATGATTCTCACGTTATTTAACCAGACGAGACTGAGCTGGATGGGACATTGAGTTATGTCGAGAAACCGACTCGGATTATCGATCGTAAAGAAAAACAGCTCAGAACAAAGACGATTCCTCTTGTGAAAGTTCAATGGACTCGTCATGGCATTGAAGAAGCGACTTGGGAGACTGAATCAGACATGAGACAGGAATTCCCAGCATTATTTTACTGATGTACATTTCTATTCAGTTTCTATTACATTCCTTCTTAGTGATATGATTTGACTATCTGTGATTTCGACGACGAAATCGTATCTTAGAGGGGGAGAAATGTAATGCCCGAGATTTAATATCGTGTTAAATTATGATTATTGATTTTAATCGAGACGATTATGAGAGGGGCTAACCGAGACACGAAAGGAGATTTTATGTGAGAATTGTTGGTGCGAGGACCGAAGGTCTCGCGCATATGCGCGAAGAGTAGGCGCGCATATGCGCGAGCTATGCGGAAGCCATAATGAGAGACCGAGCATTGGGCGCACATGCGCGACCTCAATACGCGCACATGCGCGAGAGGTCCAGAGAGTTGGGCGCACATGCGCGACCTCAATACGCGCACATGTGCGAAAGGTCCAGAGAGTTGGGCGCACATGCGCGACTTAGATTCGCGCATATGCGCGAGGCGATGTGCATGATACGCTGGGAGACAGAGTGTCTCACGCATATGCGCCGAGTGATGTCGCGCATATGCGCGAGACTTGTTTATGAAGAGATGCGCCACCTCGCCTCAAACATGCAGGATATATACATATATATATATATCACAATCGATTTAAAAAGAGAAAGAAGAGGAAAACGAGAGGTTAGGGAGGAATTGCTCTTTGATTCTAGAATTTGATGTACGAATGATCCGTCCGTCCAAATTTGAATCCGAGTACGACACCGAGTTCATAGCAACGACAGCTACTACAGGACGTAAGTTTCGTTAAGTTTTGTTAAGATTTGAAATTATGCTATGTCCAGAATCAGATACGATTCATATATAGTGCTCTTGACATAGTAGACATCATAGAATCGAAGTCAGATTAAGAAACAGATCGATTATGGAATTGTTATGAATTTTCAGGGTATATTGATTTATACCAGACAGATTTGAATTGTGACGGGATTATAGATTGTATCGGATATGAGTTATGATTTGTAATTGATGTCTTTTGATATGGTATTGACGGGGATACTGAGATTGTGCCGTTATGCCGTTGATTTGAATTAAATCCATATTAATCAGATTCGGTGTTGAATTAAGAATAGAACATTGATATTATGATTCTCGATATGTCGTTTCAGATTTACAGAGACAGTCTTGAGTTCAGAACTGATATTGCTGCAGACCGAGACTACATACGAAAGGTATAAGTCAATGTGGTATTGGGAGATCGACTTGAGTCGGTTCAGACTTAAGTTTCCCTAAATCACATACTTTACTTTATTGCATTGATATTTGCATTGATTTGATTGATATACTTGTTCTCTTGAATTATAGATAGCAGGTATTAGACGAGTAATCTTGTGACAGAAGTACCTGATAGTGGCGGGATCGCTACGGGCACATTGCACGATGTCACAAGATAGTATAGAAATCTTGGGACAGATGTACCTGATAGTGGCGGGATCGCCACGGGCACATTGCACGATGTCACAAGATAGGATATTGGCGATAGGGCCACAGTCTATGACGGTTAGGTCAAGACACTGTGTAACGCCCCAGATTCGACGACTGTACAGTCCATTACATTGAACAGTCTCGGAATCCCTCTCATTCCCGTGTGGGTTCGATTCATTCATGTTCCCTTCACCTAGAAGCCTGCCAGGAGCCGCTCATTGTCCGTGCAACTGATGGCACCGGCGATCACCCCCCGCCCTCTTCGGCCCCGGGCCTCACATGCCCACCAGCTTCCGCTTGGTTCGTCCCCGAACCACACCGTACTAAGAGAGGTCGGCTCTGATACCACTTGTAACGCCCCAGATTCGACGACTGTACAGTCCATTACATTGAACAGTCTCGGAATCCCTCTCATTCCCGTGTGGGTTCGATTCATTCATGTTCCCTTCACCTAGAAGCCTGCCAGGAGCCGCTCATTGTCCGTGCAACTGATGGCACCGGCGATCACCCCCCGCCCTCTTCGGCCCCGGGCCTCACATCCTTTCTTGAAAATTTGCGGAAAAATTAAAAATTTTCTTTTTAAAAGAACTTAAATGGCCTCATTCATAAAATCACTGGTGAATCAAGTCCAATATTTCAAAATATTGCAGCGGAAGAAAATCAAAGTTTTGCCAACAACAACGATTTAAAAATATCCAACAACTGATAAAAATTGTTTGCGAAGAAAATAACAACTGCTGCTCTGAGGTCCTCGGGTGCCACTACTGCCGACCCAAGCTGGCTCACTGGTCCCCGCCCTCGGCCCTGGCCTCATCAGTACCTACAACAATCAAGTCTAGTGAGCCTAAAGACTCAGCATGCATAAATCGCAGGTAACGAGTAAAAATCTGAATTTAAAATATGCATGAGATAAAATATCCTGTCCTGAGGCATACTGAAAATAATCTGTACTGAGCAATTATAATACGTGCATAACTGAACTGGAAGTCACTGTAAAAATATTTGCTCCTTGGAGCCTGTACTGAAATATCTTATAAAATTTTCTGTTGAGATTATGTTTTACGCCTATGGCCACTGCACTAAGCTGAACTGATCGGTAACTGGCTACCGGGGAGGCTGAAACTGAACTGAGCTGGCCGGTCACTGGCGACCGGGTGGTACCATACTGAACTGATCGGTCACTGGCGACCGTATAAAATAACACTCCCACATAGTGAATGAACCACAAGCCATATCGCATAAATCTCAAAAATAATCATTTTCTGTTTAATGCACGTAAAATAATTAACTGGCGTAATGAAAATTCCTGTAATTTTACCAACTGGATTGGATTGGATCGTTCCCAGGCTCGCTGCAACCTAACTGTGCCATGAAAATATGCAATAGCTTAAACATGACCAACTATGCAATTTACGTTCAAAAGATGCGACTATGACGCCTAATGACTTCGCATTTAATCATGACTCCGAACCAACCTGAACCGACACCGAACCGACGTATAGTCATGATTAAAATACGCTGAAAAATCATAAAATAATGCTCCTAAAATGATAGGGTCGAAATCTAGGTGAAATGGAGGCCAAAACACGAAACGCTCTTTCGAGAGTCAATTTGGCACATTGCACCGTAAATTCTCGTACGACCTCAAAAATGATCCAAATGACAAACGGTCGAAAACATGACCTTCCCAACTCAATGAGGCACTGTCCAGTCCAAGGCCATGGGCTAAAAGCCAACCAAGAACTCAAACGACGCTTCTGAACAGCAGCATACTTGCTGTCAAAAAATACAGCAGCTGCGCACTACAAGACTTGCATTGGTTTCGAGACTATCGGCCATTAGGGGCGTGAACCACCAACCAGAGACTCTTACCAACATCCCAAGGAATGATTTGAACCATGGCTAAGGGCCCTAGGCCAGCCACAATCCGCATCACACCAAATCTTAACCGAAGGGTCCAACCGAGAGCAACGTGCATGCGTGTGTAGTGTTTATGCTATGATCGATGTCTTGCGTCGTTCCAGTGGCCATTTGATTGACCATGGCACGATCTAGACATCTAGGAGCATGATATGAACCGTGGCTAAGGGCCCTAGGCCAACCAAGATCCACACCAAGCCACAAAAGAAACGAACCATATGCTGAAAAATGGAAGGGCCGAATGGGGAAAGGGGCTGTTCTTGTTGATTATTTAAAAACCAATGAGCCATGGACCAAGCCACCAAAAGGGCGACTTAGTCACGTCTTAGACATGCTAGGGAAGTGATCCAACCATGGCTAAAGGCCCTTGGGGCAGCCAAGATCAGATCCACAACCCTTGACACAAAACTGAAATTTCGAATCACATTTCTGCACTTATGGGGAACTTGCTGTCATTTCGGTTATCCAGCAAGTATGGGGCTGGTTTGAATGGACCAACATGGTCCTAATGCATCCTACTACATGTATACAAGCCGCCTTGGGAGCCTGGAGTCGATCCAATACCTGAAACCATCAAAACTCAGAAAAATGTGAAGTTTGTGTGGAGCGAGGAGTGTCAGAAGAGCTTTGATACTTTGAAGCAAGCTCTTATCTCAGCACCCGTTTTGGCTGTACCGTCAGGATCTGGCGAGTTTGTCCTTTATACCGATGCTTCGAAGCTTGGTTTAGGTGCAGTTTTGATGCAGCATGGGAGAGTGATAGCGTATGCTTCTCGACAGCTGAAAATCCACGAGAAGAACTACCCCACCCATGATCTGGAGTTAGCGGCCGTAGTTTTTGCTTTGAAGATTTGGAGGCACTATCTGTATGGAGAGAAGTGCCAGATCTTTACCGACCATAAGAGCCTCAAGTATTTCTTTACGCAGAAGGAGCTGAACATGCGTCAGAGACGTTGGTTGGAGCTTGTGAAAGACTACGATTGTGACATTAGCTACCACCCGGGTAAAGCTAATGTAGTTGCGGATGCTTTGAGCAGGAAAGTCGCAGTGATGGCTCATTTGACGATTCAGAAACCTCTTCAGATCGAGATGCAGAGGTTTGATCTTGAGACTTATCCTCGAGGTAGAGTTCCTCGTTTATCTACCTTGACTATCCAGTCCTCTCTTATTGACCGTATTCGCAGCGGTCAGGCAGCAGATGAGCAGTTGGCACAGTGGAAGAAGAGAGATGAAGCTAAGGGCAGTGTTTTGTATTCAGTCAGCGACGGTATTGTGAGATACCGAGATAGGATATGGGTTCCCAGCAGTGATTCTATCCGAGCAGACATCTTATCAGAGGCCCATACGTCCCCGTACTCCATTCACCCTGGGAGTACGAAGATGTACAAAGATCTGCAGCTATTGTATTGGTGGCCAGGAATGAAGAAGGACATCAGGCGTTTTGTATCCGAGTGCCTGACTTGCCAGTTAGTGAAGGCCGAGCATCAGAGACCAGCAGGTTTGCTCAAGCCTCTCCCTATTCCCGAGTGGAAGTGGGAGAATGTTACCATGGACTTTATGACCGGATTGCCGAGGTCAGCCAGAGGATCGAATGCTATCTGGGTGATTGTAGATCGTCTTACCAAATCAGCGCACTTCTTGCCTATTAAGACGACTTTCACCATGGTTCAGTATGCAGAGCTGTATATCCGAGAGATAGTCCGACTCCACGGTATTCCAGTTTCTATCGTATCCGACAGAGATCCCAGATTCACTTCCTCGTTTTGGAAGAGTTTGCATTCGACTTTGGGTACGAAGTTGCTGTTTAGCACAGCTTTCCATCCGCAGACAGATGGACAGTCGGAGCGAGTTATTCAGATCTTAGAGGATCTTCTCCGTGCTTGCGTCATTGATTTCTCTGGGAGTTGGGAGTCGAACTTACCATTGGTAGAGTTCACCTATAACAACAGTTTCCAGTCGTCTATAGGTATGGCTCCGTATGAAGCGCTGTATGGTCGCAAGTGTAGATCTCCTGTTCATTGGGATGAAGTAGGAGAGAGAGCAGAGTTGGGTCCAGAGATTGTTCAGCAGGCAGCAGATGTAGTAGTCAAGATCCGTGATAGGATGAGGACTGCTCAGAGCCGACAGAAGAGTTATGCCGATCAGCGGAGGAGAGAGTTAGAGTTTGCAGTGGGCGATCATGTCTTCGTGAAAGTGGCACCTATGAAGGGTGTCATGAGATTTGGCAAGAAAGGGAAGCTCAGTCCGAGATTCATTCGACCGTTTGAGATCCTCGACAGAGTTGGGACGCTAGCGTATCGTGTGGCTCTTCCGCCAAATCTGGCCGGAGTACACAATGTCTTTCACGTCTCCATGCTGAGGAAGTTTATGGCAAATCCTTCGCATGTGCTGAATTTCGAGCCGTTGCAGCTTACTCCGAACTTATCTTATGAGGAGAGACCCGTGCAGATCCTAGACAGACAGGAGAAGAAACTTCGGAACAAGTTGGTTAAGCGAGTCAAAGTCAAATGGCTCAACCATTCAGAGGAGGAAGCTACGTGGGAGTCTGAGCCGGAGATGAGAAGTCGATACCCTGAGTTATTCGGTGAGTTCTAATTTCGAGGACGAAATTTATTTTAAGGGGGGAAGGATTGTAGAACCCGTAAATCAGTAGACGTATAAGCCATGCATAATTCTAGATTTTTTTTTTATTTAATTGACTTCATTGCATGATTATTTTAAATGCATTTATTTGAAGTTAATTATTTATTATTTCAGTTCAGTAATATGATTTTTAGCATTTCAGCATTTTCAGTGAGGCCGGACCGGAGTTAGAGTTTTGAGATAGAATTTAAGATTCGAGAAATATTTCCAGAAGTTAATTTAGCTAGCAAGTAGTTCGAGGGCCTTTGCACACTGGATGTCTGGTTATATCGACTTGGATAGAACTGGAGTTTTTTCTATTACTGTTGGTCGATATAGGAATACCCACATCTGGAAATCGGGATCCCTAGACTAGGATTGAGTCTAGTCTGAGTCGTGGAGTCACGAGCATTGTCGACAGTTTGATATTGATTATGTTTCAGCTTTTAATATATATTGCTGTTATCTATTCATGCTTTTCTGTGAATCATATGATTGCATGTTTCGTTGATTTATACTGGGATTATATTCTCACCAGAATTATCCGGCTGTTGTCTTGTTTGTAAGTGTACATGACAACAGGTGGGACAAGATCAGGGTCCATGAGGTGAGGAGAGATCGTGATAGAGTGGAGACTTCAGACTTTGATGTATATAAGGTTTTGGCACTTGATAATTAGATGTTGAACCTTAGTTTTTACTGATTTGTAGACGGTACAGGACTTGTACTTTATTTTATATTGAGTTGTATATTAGTTTGATCTCACTACTTTCCGCATTAAAAAGAAAAAATTTTATGACCCTAATTACTGGATTAGTAAATTGATCCTGATGACGATTAAGAATTGATTCGCGTCCGGGTCCCCACAATTATAACAATCAAAGTCGCATCAAGTTTTTGGCGTCGTTTCCGGGGAAGTATAATTTAATTTCAATTTTATTTAATTTTGTTCATAGTTTATTTTTCTTTATTTGAATTTTTATTGATTTTGTCTGTTTTTATTCTTTTTCTTTTGCATTTGCATGAGAATTTGGTCACGTACACTTAGTGGTCGACTCATTCGAAATAACCCTTTATTTTTACAAAACATGGCGGAAGAAACCATCCAAGAAAATGAAGATGAAATTCAATCTCAACATGATCATGATAGAAGAACACTTAGAGATCACATGAATCCTACATTTACTAGTGCACCTTCATGTCTATTTTTTCCTCCTGATGCATCTCATTTCAATTTTAAGCCTGGTTTTATCCAAATTTTACCCAACTTTCATGGCTTAGATTCTGAAAATCCATACATGCGTTTACGAGAGTTTGCAGAAGTGTGCAACACATATAATGATCTAAATTGTAGCATGAACACCTTTCGACTTAAGCTTTTTTCTTTTTCTTTAGAAGATAAAGATAAAAGTTGGCTACAAAATCTTAAATCGGGATCCATTTGAACTTTGGATAAATTGCAACAATAATTTTTGAAAAAGTTTTTTCCATCTCACAGAACAAATTCTTTCAAAAGGAAAATAATCACTTTCACTCAAAAACAAGGTGAAACTTTTTATCAGTGTTGGGATAGATACAAAGAATCGCTTAATCTTTGTCCACATCATGGTTTTGAAATTTGGAGAGTTGTTTCTTAATTTTATGAAGGCTTAACACCTAAAGATAGGCGAATTGTTGAATTTATGTGTAATGGAACATTTGAAGATAAAGATCCAAACGAGACAATTGAGTATCTCGATTCATTAGCTGAAAATGCTCAAAATTGGGACACTATAGGTACAATCGAACCATCAAACAAGATTCAATCTCCCACATCTGGTGGAGGTTTGTATACCCTTAAAGATGAACATGATCTCCAAGTTAGATTTACCTCTTTGGCAAGAAAAGTTGATGCACTTGAATTGAAAAAGAATGGTCAATTAAAATATGTTCAAGAAATTGCATGTCACATATGTGATACAAGTGATCATTCTACAAAAGATTGTCCCACTTTGCCCTCTTTTAAAGAATGTCTCCATGAACAAGCCAATGTTTTGAAAAATTTCAAAAGGAGAAATTTTGAGCCATTTTCTCAAAATTACAATCCAAGTTGGCGAAATCATCCAAATTTTAGTTGGAGGAATGATAATGATGCACAATTTTCACTATCACATTTTCAAAATCAACAAAATTTTCAAAATTATGCACCTTATGTTCCTCCACAAAAAAAGAACTCGGAAGATATATTGAATTCTTTCATTGCAAAGCAAGAGTCTATCAATACTCAAACTACTCAAACCATGACAGATTTGAAATATACTCTTGCTAAATTTGCATCTGCATGAAATGTTCATGAAAAAGGTAAATTTCCTCACAACCACAGCCTAATCCCAAGGATCATCATTCACAAACTGAAACTTCTGGAATTCAACCAATGGATCAAGTAAAATCTGTTATTACCCTTTGCGGTGGTAAGGTTGTGTAAAAATTCATTCTTGAACCTTGTGAAGATGATGATAAATCAACTCCAAAGGATAAGGAAGTGGAACCCATAACTTGCGAAGAGGAGGATCAACAGACATTGTCAGCACCATTCCCTCATGCATTGAAAAATACAAAAAAATCAAATTTGAATTCTGATATATATGATATTTTTAAACAAGTAAAAGTTAATATTCCTTTATTAGATGCAATAATGCAGGTACCATCATATGCCAAATTTTTGAAAAACTTGTGCACTGTTAAAAGAAAATTGAATGTGAAAAAGAAAGCATTTTTAGCCGAACAAGTAAGTGCAATCATTCAAAATAATAATACTTTGAAATACAAAGAACCTGGTTGTCCTACTATTTCATGTATTATTGGAGAACGAAAGATTAAAAAAGCCTTGCTTGATCTTAGAGCTAGTGTGAATTTACTTTCATATTCAGTTTATCAAGAACTCAATTTAGGTGAGTTAAAACCTACTTCGGTAACATTTTTACTTGTCGATAGATCTGTTAAAGTTCCAAGAGGTAAGGTAGAAGACGTTTTGGTCCAAGTTGATAACTTTGTATATCCTGTCGATTTCATAGTTTTAGATACATAACCTATCGAAGCTTGTAATGTAATTCCTGTAATTTTGGATCGTCCATTTTTAGCAACTTCTAATGCTCTTATAAATTGCAGGAATGGAATAATGAAGTTGTCATTTGGTAACATGACCTTAGAGCTTAATGTTTTTAATCTTTGTAAGCAACCACATGACAAAACAGATGAAAGTGAAAATGAAAATTTTATTGAAACCCTTGTGGAAAAAAACATTCAAGAAATGAGTACTCGTGACCAATTAGATATTTGTTCAATTGAAACTGTTAAAGAAAATATTGAAATTGATCTTGATGATTTTATCAGGTATCACTCGTTACCAGGATCAGAGAAAGAATTTGAGGCAAAATATGAGAACAAAGACAAATCACCCATATTGGAGTTAAAATCCTTGCCAGAAGAATTGAAGTTTGTATTTCTTGGAGAAGATGAAACATATCCGGTGGTAATTTCTTCCAAACTAGCAAGTGATCAAGAAGGTAAATTAGTTGATATGCTTAAAAGACATAAAAATTCAATTTGTTGGACACTAAAAGATCTCAAAGACATTAATCCACTAATTTGCACTCACAAAATTCACTTAGAATAAAATGCTAAAACATCTCAACAACCACAAAGAAGATTAAATCAACACATGAAAACTGAAATTCTCAAACTACTTGATGTTGGGATTATCTACCCTATTTTTGATAGTAAGTGGGTAAGCCTAACACAAGTAGTTCAAAAAAAATCTGGCATCACAGTGATAAGAAATGAAAAAGGTGAATTGTTAATAAGTCGAGTCCCATCTAGTTGGCGGATGTGTATTGAATATAGAAAATTAAATGACGCCACTAGAAAAGATCATTTTCCATTACCATTTTTGGATCAAATTTTAGAAAGAGTAGCAGGTCATCCCTACTACTGTTTTCTTGATGGATATTCATATTATTATCAAATTCTCATTGCACTCGAAGATCAAGATAAAACTACATTCACATGTCCTTTTGAAACATTTGCATTCAGAAGGATACCATTTGGATTATGCAATAACCAAGCAACATTTCAAAGATGTATGTTAAGCATTTTTAGCGACATGGTTGAAAATTTTTTGGAGATTTTCATGGATGATTTAACTGTTTTTGGGAATATATTTGATACATCTCAACAAAATACATTGCATTTGAGTGGAATCAAGAATGTCAAAATGCTTTTGATAAAATCATTCGACATTTAACATCAGCTCCTATCATGCAACCTCCTGATTGGTCTTTACCAGTTGAAATCATGTGCGACGCGAGTGATTATGCGGTCGATGCAGTATTGGGTCAAAGAAGAAATGGTAAGCTTTATGTGATATATTATGCAAGTGGAACTTTAAATAATGCTCAAATGAATTAATCCACAACTGAAAAAAAAACTACTTGCCGTAATATTTGCCTTCGATAAATTTCGTTCTTATTTGATTGGATCAACGACTTTTGTGTTTACTGATCATTCTGCTATAGATATTTGTTGACCAAACAGGATGCAAAGCCACGACTGATACGATGGATTTTGTTGCTCCAAGAATTTGACATTGTAATCAAAGATAAAAAAGGAACCGAGAATCTCGTAGCCGATCATTTATCGAGACTAGTAACATGATCATCTTGTGAAATGACACCAATTAACGATACTTTTCCTGATGAACATCTATTTTCAGTTACTACTACACCTTGGTTTGCTAACATTGTAAATTTTCTTGTGACAGGAAAAATTTCACCGCAATGGAGTTCCTAAGATAAAAGAAAATTTTTGAATGAGGTAAAAAACTATTATTGGGATGATCCGTATGTTCAAGTATTGTCCAGATAAAATTTTTCGATGTTGCATACCCGACAATGATGTAAGTAGTGTCATTAAATTTTGTCATTCAGAAGCATGCGGAGGACATTTTTCTTCAAAGAAAATGGCTGCAAAAATTTTGCAATGTGGATTTTATTGGCCCACATTTTTTAAAGACACCCACGAAATCTGCAAGATCTGTGAAAATTGTCTAAAATTGGGTGCGATTTCAAAAAAAAACATGATGCCTTTGAATCCTATCATTGAAATTGAAATCTTTGACTGTTGGGGAATTGATTTTATGAGACTTTTCCACCGTCGTTTGGATACTTATATATTTTAGTTGCAGTTGATTATGTTTTCAAATGGATATATGCAATTCCATGTCGAACAAATGATCAAAAAATCGTCATCAAATTTTTGAAAGAAAATATTTTAGTAGATTTGGAATTTCTCGAGCCATGATTAGTGATGGGGGAACTCACTTTGTTAATAAATCATTTGCTTCATTAATGAAAAAAATGGTATTACTCACAAAGTAACTACTCCTTATCATCCTCAAACAAATGGATAAGTTGAATTAGCTAATAGGGAGATAAAGCAAATTTTGGAAAAAACTTTTAACCCAAATAAAAAAGATTGGTTTCTGCGACTTAATGATGCACTTTGGGCATATCGAACAGCTTTTAAAACATCATTGATTATGTCTCCCAATAGGTTGGTTTACGGAAAACATTGCCATTTTCTTGTGTAATTGGAACATAAAGCTTATTGGACGATCAAAACTTTTATTTAATTCAAGCATGGATGATTGCAACAAATTGCGCAAATTGCAACTTAATGAACTTGTTGAACTCAGAAATGACGCGTATGAGAATTCAATGATTTATAAAGCAAAAATCAAATCATTTCATGATAAAACAATTCTTAGAAAATCTTTTGAGATTGGTAAAAAAAACTTTTCTTTATAATTCTCGACTTCACATATTCCCAGAAAAATTACGATCAAGATGGACAGGCGCTCATATGTTGTAAAGCATGTATATCTTTATGGAGCTGTGGAAATTGAAAATCCTAAAAATGGTGATGTTTTTAAAGTAAATGGACAAATGCTTAAACCATTTTTAAAAAATAAAATCTTTCAAGAAGAGTTTATTTTCCTTTCTGATCCTTGATTTTTTTGTTTTTTTTGTTGAATTTAATTTTGTTTGTTTTTATTTGAGGTTTCTTTAATCTTTTTATTTTTCCGGTTAAATGGCGGATAACAGTACTCCATGACTCTCATAGCCGATTAAATCAGTTTCTCACAATTGCTGATACAAAAAAATAAAAAAATAATTTCTTTTCTTTTCAAAATGGATGAATTCTCTCAAAAATTTGTAAATATTTTCCCTTTGTTTCTGAAAATGTTCTAAGAAAAATTTATGCAGGTAGGTGTGAAAGATTGAGATTGCTAATGCAAAAAAGAATTCCAAAAGATATTCATCTTGTAATAGAAGCTAAGGTCCGATTAGGAGAAGAAGTTCTACAATCATTGCTCATTCGGTATTTGCCTAGATTAGGAAAACACATTTATGCGAAAAAACGAAGGGCCAAAAGGTTAGGGGTTTGTCATAAGTGTGCAGATGGACTTGTGACAAACGATGCATATCTTTGGGATGTGTTTCCAATAACATAGAAGATAAAATTAGTTTCATTAAGAATGGGCTGAGTAAGAAGTCTTTAGATAACATCTTATTGACTCTTGAGACACATTCTGATGGACACGTACATATTGAACTTCTCCGTTTATGGAAACAATTCCAAGATAAGCGTCATAGTATTGGGAATCCGACTAAAAAAGACCATGTTTGCCAATTTATAAGAAAATTGGATGGGAAGCATATCCTCGACACATAGAAGGCGTTGAAGCCGTTTCTGGACGTAAAACCAGAGGAAAATTATAAAAAAGAAAGTAAAAACATGGCTGAATCCTCTGCACAAACATTGAAAAATATTTGTGTATTTTGTGGATCAAGTCCTGGAAATATGAAGTGTTTGTAGAAGCAGCGAATAATCTTGGAATGATATTGGCTGAGAGAAAAATTCCCTTGGTATATGGGGGAGGTAATATTGGGTTAATGGGATCTGTTTCCACATCTGCTCATCTTGGAGGTAATCAGGTTTTGGGTATTATTCCTACAGCTTTAGCTTAAGGAAATATTACAGGAGTTACGATTGGAGAGAAATTAAAAGTTTCTTCTATGTAAGAAAGAATCACCGAAATGACTGAAAATTCTGATGCTTTTATCGCACTACCAGGTGGTTTTGGTATATTAGAAGAAATTTTTCGCACTGTTTCCTGGGCACAACTTAATATCCATAATAAACATATGGGCTTGTTGAATATCAATAATTATAATAACAGTTTGTTGACATTTCTTGATAAAGCTGTGGAACAGAATTTCATTTCAGAAAATTCACGAAGGATGCTCATCTCTGCTTCGACTGCTGACCAATTAATTGATTATTTGGAAGCTTTTGTTTATAAGCCTGATCCGATGATAACAAAGATCAATTGTTCGCAATCAAGCAGTAAGAAATGAAAGTTGGATCATTGATTCAAAAGTCGTGGATTGGTTTGCATTTGTTTCAGTTTTTTATCTTCAATAAAATTCCAGGTGGTATCTCTTTCATTATGTACTCTTTATTAATAGTTATTTTGACATTAGGGACAATGTCATATTCTGATTGGGGGAGAACAAACTTATAAAAAAAACTTTAAAAAAATTTTAAAAATATTATTTTAAAATAAAACCATTTTTATTATTTGTATCTTAGTAATTTTTGCAAAAATATCATTACATTACATGTTTGAAAGGTTTAAATTAGAAAATGTATTAATTTATCTAAGGATGTTTAAATTTTTATTTGAAAAAAAATCAATTTTAATATTCTGATCACTATAAAAATATGATTTATGAAATCTTTTTGAATGATTAAGCATTGTGATAAAATCAGTTATTAAAGTATATGGCCCAAGATATACCTGATAAAGCAAATGGGATTAAGATGATTCTTGGACCTGTAGAAAGTTGATGTTAATATCTACAATATTTGTGGCAAGCATGAGATAAAAATCTTCTCACAAGTGGGATCAAATTAAGCAACAAATAAATTTACCAAAGAAGTGACAGTTTTACTATGCTCTAGCATTTTGATCATATCTCTCAAATTACTTAATCAAATGGTAAAAAAAATGTCACAATTCAAACAACTCAATTATTTACATGTTTTGTTTTATGTGGAAAAGAAAATTCGGATGGGAAGATTTTCAAAAGTGATGTGTATTAAAATATAATTTTTTGGAACACCAATGATAACTTATGTGTAAAAAAATAATATTTTATTTGTTGTTTTCTCCCCAAATTTGGCTATAAATAGGGGTGCATTGTATTGAATTTAGATATCCCTCATTTTATGAACAAATCTTTGAGTTCATAATATTTCTCTATTTATTTTTCCTTTATTTTTTCATTTAAATATAATTAGCATGTTAATTTCATATTCAAAGTTTTACACTTTGAATAATGAGTAGCTAACTTTCCAAAGGTGAGACGAAAAGGTGAAACTCTTGGCGTGATAATAAGGTTATTAAAAGGTAAGAATCTATGTTTTATATTATTTAATCATTATTTATTGTTTATATTATATTTATTTTTTTAAGCATTATTATACCCTACTTATAAGTGGGAGTTTGATTTATCCTTGCTATATGTTACACTAAATTCTTGGAACCATTTAAATGTTAGTTTGGTTTTACCAACCATTTAAAATGGATGTCTTGATTTACTATATATGAATATATCATAATATTATTTTATTGGTACCATTTAAATGTTAGTTTGGTATTACCAACCATTTAAAGTGGATGCCTTGATTTATTATATATGAATATATCATAATATTAATTTATTGGTATCATTTAAATGTTAGTTTGGTTTTACCAACCATTTAAAGTGGGAACCTTGTTTTAGTGTTTACAAATATATATAGCACAATAATACTTCACAACATTTATAAGTTTTGGTATATATACTTATAAGATAATAATATATATAACAAAATATAAATATGATTATTTAATATATTGGAACCATTTTATTAAGTGGATTTCAATAATGTTCATTGATGTTAACTTTATTAAATTATCAAGAGTGGATCTTTTAATCTCAACTACTTAAATTAAAATTTGAACAATTAAAAATTATCAATTAAAGATTCAAAAATTAAACGAAAAAAACAAAAACAAAAAGACATTGTAGTGTACTTGTAATTATCTTATCTTCCATGTGGATACGATATTCGGACTCACCGAATTATACTACTTGTGGACAACCTGATCTTGGGAGTGCAACAATCAAAGTCGCATCACAACATCGAGTAGTTTGAGAACTTCAGTTTTCACAACATCTTTCATGTGTGGATTAAATCTCCTTTGTGGTTGTTGAGATGTTTTAGCATTTCTTCTAAGTGAATTTTGTGAGTTCAAATTAGTAGATTAATGCCCTTGAGATCTCTTAGTGTCCAACCAATTGCATTTTTATGTTTTTTAAGCATATCAACTAATTTAACTTCTTGATCACTTGCTAGTTTTGAATAAATTACTACCGGATATGTTTCATCTTCTCCAAGAAATGCATAATTCAATTCTTCTCGAAAGGGTTTCAACTCCAATATGGGTGGTTCATCTTTATTCTCATATTTTGCATCAAATTCTTTCTCTGATCCTAGTAACGAATTATACCAAATAGAATCATCAAGATTAATTTCAATATTTTCTTTAAAAGTATCAGTTGAACAAATAATAAATTTTACCTGATCCATCGGTTGAGTTCCAGAAGTTCCAGTTTGTGAATGATGATCCATGGGATTAGGCTTTGGTTGTGAAGGAATTTTACCTTTTTCATGAACATTAAGTGCAGATGAAAATTTAGCAAGAGTATCTTTCAAATCTGTCAAGGTTTGAGCAGTTTGAGTATAGATAGACTCTTTCTTTGCAATGAAAGATTTCAATATATCTTCAAAATTCATTTTAGGTGGAGGAACATAAGGTGCATAATTTTGAAAATTTTGTTGATTTTAGAAATGTGGTTGTGAAAATTGTGCAACATTATCATTCCTCCAACTAAAATTTTGATGATTTCGCCAACCTGGATTGTAATTTTGAGAAATGGTTCAAAATTTGACATTTTGAAATTGTTTTTGAACAATGGCTTGTTCATGGAGACATTCTTTAAAAGAGGGCAAAGTGGGACAATCTTTTGTAGAATGATCATTTGTATCACAAATGTGACACACGCAATTTCTTGAACAGATTTTAATTTACCATTCTTTTTCAATTCAAGTGCCTCAACTTTTCTAGCCAAAGAGGTAAATCTGGCTTGAAGATCATGTTCATCCTTGGGGTGTACATACCTCCACCAGATGTTGGAGATTGAATCTTGTTTGATGGTTCGATTGTACTTATAGTGTCCCAATTTTGAACATTTTCTGCTAATGAATCGAGATACTCAACTGCCTCGTTTGGATCATTATCTTCAAATGTTCCATTACACATAAATTCAACAATTTGCCTATCTTTAGATGTTAAGCCTTCATAAAATTGAGAAACATCTCTCCAAATTTCAAAACCATGTTGTGGACAAAGATTAAGCAATTCTTTATATCTATCCTGACACTGATAAAAAGTTTCTCCTTGTTTTTGAGTGAAAGTGATGATTTTCCTTTTAAAATAATTTGTTCTATGAGATAGAAAAAACTTTTTCAAAAATTATTGTTTCAATTCATCCCAAGTTCGAATGGATCCCGATCTAAGATTTTGTAGCCAAGTTTTAGCTTTATCTTTTAAAGAAAAAGGAAAAAATCTTAAGTCGAATGATGTTCATGCTACAATTTAGATCATTATATGTGTTGCACACTTCTTAAAACTCTCGTAAATGTATGTATGGATTTTCATAATCTAAGCCATGAAAGTTGGGTAAAAGTTGGATAATACCAGGCTTAAAATTGAAATGAGATGCATCAGGGGGAAAACTAGACATAAAGTTGCACTAGTACGTGTAGGATTCATGTGATCTCTATGTGTTCTTCGTCTATCATGATCGTGTTGAGATTGAATTTCATCTTCATTTTCTTGGATGGGTTCTTCCTCCATGTTTTGTGAGAATAAAGGGTTATTTCGAATGAGTTGACCCTAAGTTTACGTGACCAAGTGCTCATGCAAATGAAAAAAAAAAAGAAGAAAAACACAAAAAAATAAATAAAATTTCAAAGAAAGAAAAATAATCTATAAACAAAATTAAATAGACTTGAAATTAAATTATACTTCACCGACAACGGCGCCAAAAACTTGATGTAACTTTGATTGTTGTCCTCCCAAGAGCAGATTGTCCACAAGTAGTATACTTCGGGGAGTCCGAATATCGTATCTATAGAGAAGTTAAGGTAATTACAAGTTCACTACAATGTCCTTTTGTTTTGTTTTTTTTTTAAATTGTTTGAATCTTTAATTGGTAATTTTTAATTGTTCAAATTTTAATTCAAGTAGTTGAGATTAGATGATCTACTCTTTGGTATTTTAATAAAGTTAACATTGATGATCATTATTGAAATCAACTTAATAAAATGGTTCCAATATATTAAATAATCATATTTATTGGCTTGATTATTATTATTAGTTCATGAAAAGTCCAGATTAAATGACAAAGCCATCTTAACTCCGATTGGTGATGTTATCACAAATCCAGCTCCTGACGCCCACTCTGTACTTGAACCATCAAACTTCAAAATCCATGACTGATTAGAAAAATACATGGGGATATCAGCTGGCGCACTCCCGCCACTTGGACCATAAGGTGATCTGCTAGAAAATCAGCCACAGCTTGGCCTTTCATGGATTTTTTATGGAAATAAATCAAATTGAATTTAGCCAGTGCTATTGACCATTTACCAACCTCCTGGTCAAAATAGGCCCGTGAAGCATATATTTGACAAGATCTGTTTGTGAAATCACATAAACTCTCGAATTGATCAAATAATGCCTTAAGTTCATACATGAATATTACAATGTCAAGTAATTTTTCTATGACTGAATATTTGATCTTTACATCTGTAAGTGTTCGGCTTAAATAATAAATTGTCTGCTCATTATTTTCTTGGTTATTTTGTGCCAAAAGGCACCCAATAGACTCTCCATCGGCCAACATATAAAATTTGAGGGGAAATCCATGTTTTGGGGGCATCAAAATAGGCTTCTTGGTGACATCTTTCCCATTTAAACTCTTCAGAATCTTTTAATTTCAATAACAGAGAAAATTCTCGAGTCTTACCTACCAAGTTTGAGATAGATCATCTTAAATAAATGACCTGGTCGAGAAATCATTGCAGCTCCTTTTTATTCTTTGGTGGCATCGCCTCTATGATAGCTTTGGCTTTGTTCTTATCCACCTCCACTCCCCTTTGGTGAACTAAGAAACCAAGAAAATTTCCAGCCTGTACATTGAAAGCACACTTTAAAGGATTCAACTTTAAATTGTGTTGCCCCATCCATATGAAACTCTTCCTCAAGTAATAGAGGTGATCTGATGCTTTTTTTGACTTCACGATAATTTCATCAATATACACTTCCAAGCAAATACCTATCATTTCGTGGAAGATTGAATTCATGGCTCTTTGATAGGTTTCTCCTGCATCTTTGAATCCAAATGGCATGACAAGCCATTCGAATGTGCCAACCGCCCCAATACATCTAAAGGTTGTCTTAGACACACCTTCTTCTGCTATTTTTATTTGATTGTATCCTAAAAATCCTTCCATGAATGACATCAACTAGTTCTTTGCCACTGTATCAAAAAGCATATCAGCTACTGGCATGATATATGTAGGTTTGTGGCACTCCATAATTCCTAAATTCACTTCTCTCAAGGGATCTTGAGTCTCCGGATGCCGATCCTCGATTTGTGTCGGAGCTATGATTAGATCCTCCATTTTTAAATCTTCTTGCTCGCTACCTCCACATTCTTCCTCAAATATTATTTTAGCTCTATCAATATCCCATAACTCTTGAGATTGGTGTGTGGCTTTCCACTCGGAAGTTTCAGTTCCTTCCATATCTTCTTTAGTGAACTTAATCATCGACCTACTCAATAATAGGTCAGACCATGGGTCTAATAGAGATCATGGTAGTAGGTTTGAGGACCTTCTCAACTGGTTCTTTAACTTTCTGAATGTCCATGTACATTGCTCCTGGTTGCCCATGTACCTTGTAGTTACGAAACTTAATTGGACCAAAAGCTCCATCATAATATCTAGTTTCCACGGCATTTGAATTAGATTGATACGGTTGTGAATCAGCCTGCACCACTTCAACCTCACCCCCCCCCCCCCCCCCTCCACATTAACAATTACTGGTGCTTGGATGATGGCACACAATAATTGGTATGATTCTAATCCCTACCTAACAAAGCATGAAAGCTAGCACTGGAATTGACCACGAAGAAGGCTGACAGAGAGGATCGAGACCCTACAGTGACATTTGCTGGTAAAACTCCCAAGGTTTTGGTGGATTCTCCAGTAAAAGTTTCCACAGAGACTTCTGTCGGAACCAAGTCTTCCACACTTTTACCCAACTTCTGAAGAATGTTGTAGGGCAAAATATTGACAGCAGATCCATTATCTATTAAAACTCTATATGCCCGTTTTCCATTAATATGTTGTAGAGCCCAAAATCAGTACACGTAAACTAATCCATTTATTAAATTGTTAAATTACTTATTTAATTTTTTAAAATGATTTTTAACGGTGCATGATTTATGATTTGCATTATTTTAAATTATTACATGTTTATTTGATGCACGTTAAAATATTTTCTTGAGTTTATGTTTCAGGTGAATATTTGATACTGGGTCGGGAAAAGAGACCGCTGACGATTTAGGCGATTTACGATTATTATGGTATTTTATTTCAAATCAAGAAAATTGGTATTTTAAATTATTTATAAGATTTTAAGCATTTAGCATTTCGAAAGCCTAATTTTTTTTATTAGGTGATTTTAAGATTTTTAAGCTTTTCAAATACTAATTTGAATTTGGGAAATTTTAATCTTGAAAATTTAATATTTAATTATTTTATTAAATCTTTGAGTGAAATTAAATAGTTATATTAGTATTTTATTTAACATGTTAATTGGTTATTAATATTTTTATTAAACTAATTAACCCCTAATTAACTCCCTAATCTCACACACACATCTTCATACACTACACACACATCGGCACTCACTACACACACACTTACACGTTCATTTGAAAGAAAAAAACTAGGGTTATAAGTTTTCTCCCAGCAGCCACCTCTTTCCCTTGCAAATTTCTGGAAATTTACGTCTTTTTTTCGAGCAAGAATCGTGTATCAAGCGTCTCCCGGTCATCTCCCACAATCTACTACGTCGGAATTCATTATCTTCGTGCGTACTAATGCAAAGGCATGTATATTCTTTTATTTTCTATATCGATCTTGTCGTAGTAAGTATTTTGATGTTTATTGTGTGTAAAAATCCGGTTATGTTATGCAAAGTTTGAGCAAAAATGGTTGAAACAATTTTGAACAAGTTTTTAGATTTCAAAAACCGAATATGCTGTCATTTTGAATCTTGTGAATTTTCGGTCTGTTTTCTAGAAAAACTTTCGACGTGTAAAACGTATTAATTTTTGATACCTTCGATTTGACAGTAAATTCGTAATTTTCAGACAAGAAACGAGTGAGTTATGATTATTCTCGTGTGATTGCTCAAACTATTATGTTATAAAATATTTTCTTCATGTTTCTTGAGTTTTAATGGTTGCAGGATTTGTTGGAAATCGCTGGATGATCATTGCTGCGTTTAGGTATGTCATGGGTTTTGGTCAGATGCTATTTTGTGTTTTGTTTCGAGTCGGTATGGGTTCGGTTGCATTAGAAGTCATAGGAAAGCGAATGGGCAAAATATGACATTTTTGGGGTTTGGTTCGCGCAGGGTTAGCGTCGCAGCGCTGCATTTGGAGCGCTGCAGCTTCGTGCAGGGTAGTGTAGCAGTGCTGGTTGGTAGCACCTAGGCACTTGACCAAGCGCTGCAGCGCTACACCTCAGCGCCTAGGCACTAGTTCAGGGGTCTTCAAGCTTCAAGTTTAGGTGTTTGCTTCATTTGGGTATTAATACGTCGTTATGTTCAAGCTTAGTGAGGGTTAGATTTGACGTTACGAAGTTTGAATAGGTAACGTTGAACTATGGTTTAAGCAATGTCTGTGTCTTTCATTGCTTGGGAAATGTTCATACTTCATGTCAAGATTGTTTGGGGATTCGAGGTTATGGTTTAGTATGTTGATTAAACGTGGTCAAGTCTTGAGTGGTCTAGAAAGTCATAAGTTATTTAATTACTTCGGTGGTGAGTTTGACGGGTACAGTTAAGTTATGGAATTTTAAGTTTTGTGGAATATTGTATTAGTACATATATGCAGTAGTAGCCCAGGCGAGATCCAACGAAGCCCTCAACGCTATGTAAGTATGTCCGACGTGCACAAAGAAAATGTTTTATGTTTTTGAGGTATGCGATTTGTGACCAATTATGAACGGGTTTGGAAGCCGGAGAACGTGTTCGGGGACCTCTCCACCCCGGTAAAGCATGACCAATATATGATCAGGATTGGGAAATTGTAAAGCATGACCAGGGACAAATTCACCCGGTAAAGCATGACCGGGGATCTTATGTATGTGGCAGTTCACATCCATGTCAGCCCAGTACTGTGGTTTACTCTGATCAAGCGCATTATGTTATGGGTCACTTGCTTTGAAACATATCTCTACACAAAATGATGATAATTATGTATGTTGCAAGTACGATTATGAAAATTTTATGAATTGATGGCACGTTTATATTTATGTATGTATGCTCAGAGTTTAAATATGTATTTGGCTACTTTAAAATGCATGTGGATTTATTATGTATTACTTGTTATTCTCAGTTTATACATGTTAAGTCTTAACACTCACTAAAATTGATCGATGCAGGTGAGAACGAGTATGAGAAAACGAGAGGTCGGGAGCAGTTAGGTCGCTCGGACTGTGCGGAGGCCTAACCCGAGGACCGCTTTAGTTCCAAGAGTTTTATGCATGATAAAATTGTTCTCTGATTTTTAATGAAATTACTTTATGTTGTTTTAAACAAGTACTCGTTGCAAATTCGATTACATTTCAAATATTTCTTCAAGCATTTTATTTTTATGGCATTTTGAAGGAGGATTACTTATTTATTTTTTATTTTTTATTTTCCGCAAATTTTAAGTATGTTTAAAAGTACGGTATATTATACATGTGCTGTGATATAAAGTGATTTGATATTTTTAGTCAGCTCATTGGTACGTTTTTTCATAACCACTTTTTTCTCTTCAAAAATAAGAACTCCAGCACAATCTTTCGAAATGTTATTCTGGATGGATTTTGTAACAATTTTATTTCCCATGGAGCCATTAGACTCAAACATTCTTTTGCATTTAAACTCATTTGGTAACTTTAATGAGCCTGTAGCACACCGGATGAAAGAAAAATATGTCCAACTTTGAAGGTATCTTTCTTGACCACATTACTGTCTTCCTCTGACAGCAAGTCACCACCTTTTTCTTCTTTATCCTTAGTAACCTTCCTTCAGAACTTCTTCTTCTCTTTAAACGACTCTTCCACTTTCAGCCTTCGTTCCACAGCTTTTTCCCTCAACAAACGTCTTTTTTGGGTTCGAGAAAGAGGCTTTGGAAACTTTGGATATTCCACATGTCTTCATTGTCCGTTGGGGGTTACCATCGGAGGAACAACAAAACGGGATTTATAAATATGATGATCATTCAGGAATGGGGACCCCTGAAGTATCTTTTGGTATGAGTGCGGTCATATCTTCTTTCATCATTCCTGACTTTAGTAGACGAGCTTCCTTCGAGGTAATGGTTCACCGGCCTCTTGGCCATAGATTCCCCATCATACCTTTCATTCATCCCTCTGGAAGGCATATTTTCCCTGCTGTAATGATGATCTTTATCATGAAAAGTTTCTCTTGTTTTGTCTTTAACATCAAATATTATCTTACTAGTTACCTAACACTTCCATCAACATCAGTTTTTTCCTGTGAACGATTGCCTTTTTCCTGTGATGGAGAAATTCCTTCATGTTTCTCAGTACGCTTTGGAGGCTTTGGTCCCACTGGGCGTGCCAATTTGTTTCTCACGAAAACATGCAGGGCATGCCAGGCACGTGATCGTGCCAAATATGGAATGATCTCACTGATGTATTAAGCGTTATGTGTCTCGATTCGACCGTTAGTTCTAATTCTCTCGATATGACTTCAAAGCTAAAAATATAAACTGAGGAATATGGTAAAATTGTAGAGAGAATCCATGAACAATATCAAATTTAATTATGTTGTTTTGAACTCGTGCGAAATTTTTTACAAGAAAGTTGGAGAATATGCCAAAATTTGAAGAAACTAGAATGCTTGAAATTGGAAAATATATAGATAAACTATTGAGAGGAATTGAAGAAGTTTTCCTGCTTCTTTTGTTGAATTTTTGTCGAGTCCCTCTTATGATTCTTTATCTCAGCTTTTGTTCCACTCCACCGAACAATTTGATCATCTTCCACGATCAATCATCGGAGATCGTGGGTCAACTCCTCCCATCGAGGTCTTCAACTGATCCTCTTCCTGAGCTCATCTACTTAGTCTCTTCACATTCTGCGGGCTTCTATTATTAATGGACTTCTAAGATTTGCACTAAATACTTAACATATAACAATTTAGCTCAATAAAAAACTTGAATTCAATTTAAAAATTAATGAATTTGGAATTAAGCCTGAAAAATTTAAAATGCCAACTCATTTACAAGAGCAAGAACATACATTCTTCTACTGAACCATTATATTCACCCGCCAAATTCATCAGTGAACCGGTTCATTAAGCCATTTTCGAATCTTTTTTGTAACACATTTATATTGCAACACAAAATGGAAAATAAACAGATGAAAATCCTACCATAATTCTCTGTAAAAAGTAAATTTAAACTATTAGGTGATCTTTCTTTGTGTATACGAAGCATTATCTATTAAATTAATCTAATCATAGTATACTTCTTTCATTTCAAGAGGAAGGGGTTCAAATAATAGATTAAACTACACACTTAATCCTCGTCTAATGTCTCTTCTTCATCGTCATCATTATTTTCGCCATACCTCCATCCTCCCTTTACTATGTTATCTCGCTCTTCTTCAGTTTCTTCACTATCTTCTTCATCGCACATTTCGTCTTTAACAGACCAAGGTTTTTTTACCACATTCAAGTTGGCAGAAGATGAGGTAGAAGTTTTGCGCTGAGTCACTTTTGAAGGAGGCATCTTCAAACTTGGCTTTTGCCTGCTTTGTTTCAAAACTTTGCCATTGCTACATTTTCCAGTATATGCTTCTTGATCACTCGCTTCATCTATCTCAATTTCAGTATTGGCTTGCGCTTTGTTTTTGTCATTGTCATCCGGAAAATGGTCAGGATGCTCTCGTCTCAAATGAAGATTCAGCTTGTACTCATGGATGTAGGCCTTCTCACACCCTTCATACGGACAAGCATATGGGCGGTCTGATGATGCAGGTCCAGAAGCTCCAGTGTTGGATTTTGAAGTTTTCACTGGTTTTTCTACTGGTGGAGTGTATTTGACAACATCTATACCGTTCTGCGTAAATTGCCAGAGTTCGAACTACTTAAATGTTGCAGCGACAAAATAAATCAAATTTGAAAAGCTTCTAGCATATACATCATATGTAAAGAAGCTTTTCATATCCCTACAAAATCAGAACAATTAACTTCTCAATCCCAACATTGTAACATACAGAAGTTAATAGCGTTCAATGTGAAAAAGGAGAAAGACATGAATGTCTGATGATGCCCCTTATGTTTTTCGAGTTCACAAGACCTTTATCAGAGCATCAACAACCAAAAAGAGGGGTAGTTTAATTTTCGTCCTTTAATAATACCCATCACACTATGAAGTTCACAAGAACCTTAATCTAAGCATGAACAGCAGGGCTTATATAATTTTTGGCCCATTACTTATGCCCCCCAATCCGATTGGGTACTCTAATTCCACTCTAACCAAGATTCTTCTCTCATGTTAGTAAATGGTCTCCCCTCCATTTATCGACTTGGGAAACCAAATATGTTCTGATTTTGGAAAGAGACTATTACCGATCAGGTGGAATCAGGAAAACCAAAATTAAATTAGTGCACACTAAGGGATTCAAAATAAAATTTTACCACTAAATTTTGACTTGTAAAAACATTTTGCCAGCATTCCATGGGATGAAGCTTAGAGTGTGAGAAAACTCATTGTACGGACATTTTCTATATCCAAACTCTAACATAACTCTAGAAGGCTGCAAATTAGTTGATGTTTTACCTAAAAAAATTTAATCATATTTCTGACCAAGTTGCCCAAACAAACCACACCTTGCATTAAGTAAAAAAAATTCCTAATTGCTAATGTCTCATCACTTTGTGATTTTCTTGATATTATTTTTCAGTGACAACGATCTGTATCAAAGTCGGGGAACATTACAAAAGAGCCAAAAATGACTTAACAATAGCAGCTATACGACTCATGTGCTCTCAGTCTATTTCTCTACACAAAGCCACATAAATCTAATGCTTGAATCTTAAAAATGTCTTCCTGCGAATGATCTATAACATACCTCTATTTTAAGAGGAAAAAAGGTAGCCTTTACTCGTTGAATCCAGCAAATCTACACCAATTTGTCTCAGATGCTCAATTAACTTTGTGACTCCTTCAGATGGTTTTGGAAGAAAACGAATAGAGGGCACATAATCTTCTTCAAGCATTATATTGCATTCGTTTCAAAAAATTTATCAAGTATGAAAAACAAGAAAAATGATCTTCAAAGTCGGTCAACCTGCATGTTTATAATATGGATGCCTTGGGCTTTAAATCCTTCACCTCGAACATAACCAATAACTGTTTCATGATGATATAGAACGTACTGACCCAGCAATATCTTAAAAAGGAAATTTTAATGAACTCTGTCTTTTATGATTCTATGCTTGGGCTTCACAGTTTATTAGTATAGTTTTTTAGGTAAAAAATGTAGTTGGATAACTTCATTTTCGGTCCCTCAAGTATGTCATAGCATCAAATCCAGATTTGATCCACTTACAAACTCATCCTCAAGTTACTAAAAGCAAACACATTTGTATCCCATGGCCATTTGTTTTCAACAAAAAGTTAATGACGCCCTGAAATGTTGGTTATTTTCGAATCATTAGGGACCAAAACCAATCTACGTGGAACTAGGATAAACAGAAGTGAGTCTATTAGGTACCAAAAATGAAATTATCCTACAAAATAGCTAAAAGATACAAATCAAAACAAAAAATCAGACCAAGACGTTAAATAAATGTAAGCCAAAACAATCACAAATAAGGAAAGTAATAAAACTTGAAAAGAGATGGAAAATGTATCACCTTCTCGTGATGAGATGAAATGTGATTCTTTAGCTTATACTCATGCGCATATCGTTTTCCACACTCGGGATATGGGCAAAGATGATAGTTCTCCTGCGAATGCGTTTTCATGTGTGACCTTAGATTGAAATCCAGCGAGAATGCCTGAACAGTATTAATTTACAGCATCAGAATCAAGCAAGGTGTAACAGACTACTAGGAAGAGACATTACAATTAAAATTTCTGATCTATGGTATTCTTGAAATATATCAAGGTAGTTGAAGATGGCCACAAATGCATCCATTTGTGTACTATCAATTTGTCTACAGCGAAATGTCACCTTCCTATATTCCTCAAGAATCAGGCTATGCGTCTATGATAGGATTAAGTATTAACTGCTGGCTACTAAGAGGACCCTGGTGCATGCATGTAGATGTGAGGGGGAAGGGTTTTACTCGATATCCTCCTAGAAGGTAATACTCACCTTACCACAGCCTTCATGGGGACACACAAAATCTCTCTCTCCGGTATGAATTAAAAAATGCCTCTTTAGTTTCGAACTATCCAAAAATTTCTGCAAAATATAAATCTATTTAATATGAAAGAAAGACTCACAAATATGCAATGTGGCGGTATAATAAAAATTATGTTGCAACAAAGTTCATATAGTTCATTGTGGAAAACAAAGAGACATGTTACTTTTCCACAGTTCTCATAATGGCAAATATATTGTCTTTCTCCATGAATGTGGGAATGCTTCCTCAAAGCTCCGGCATCAATAAAAGTTTTTCCACAACCCTCGTAGCTACAAAGAAACAAAACTTCTGTCGCCGGTTCAGGTTCGAGTTCTACTGCTTCTGTCTCTTTTGATTTGTCTTTCATTGCCTTTAATGTTGTCTCTAAAAATAGAACTCTTTCATGGGTCAGATTTACCGACTGGCTCACAGTTCAGTATAATTCTTAGACTTTGGATTATGGAAAAGGCAAAATTGACATCAATGTGCAACTCTAAAGCAAAATAAACAATGGAAATCAGCATCACATAATTCAACTGACTGCTACAGTAATTTCTTATTAGAAATTACTTGCATGTCTAATATGCAACTGATATAGCAAAATATGCTTGAGACACGTGAAATTATACTAGTTTGGTACCCAGAAGTATCTTATGAAGAAAGTCCAGATATAAGTTGGTAGCTCCAGAGTTGGTGCTTCCTAAAAGACAACAGCCTAGGTTTAAAGTTCTGCAATAAGACTTTTCAAACGTTTTCCCAAGCATCCTCAGGAAATCGAAAATATAATAGTTGTTAGTGGTAAACTATATCCATTATACAAGCATGCTGTTTAGACGAAAGATTAACTCAATTAATTTAACATGAATGAAATATCCCGAATTAACTGTGCATCAAATCCTCCAATTGAGCATTCATGTTAATATACTTTCATCACACCCAGTAGTAGCAGAACAGCCTACCCATCATCTTTGACAAAGATATTAAACATCCCAGTGCATCCGTCAAAAGTGATGGTTTCATTAACATCTCTATATGAGAACAAAGTTTGCAGGCAGTAGAAGTATTAATTAGATATCTCCTGTCAACATAATAAAATATGCATTAAAAATAAAAGATATTTCCCTCTTTGTAAATGATTCTTCCATTTTTGACTTCAGAGGAATTGTCCACATCAATTATGTCCTCGTTTTCTATTTCCTTCTTTTATTTCATTTGAAGTTCCTTGCATAGTCAGTTTGCAATTAGTGAAAATATATTTATAACTATTACAAAACTATTATCTCGACCATTTTGTTCCTATTTTGATCCTGCCCTGAAATCAAATGTTGTACATTATTTCTCTCATAAGTTTGAATCATATTGAAAAATGTTCAATTGCAAATAACCAAGTACCCTGCAAATCATCCTTAACATGGTAGGCAATAGCTTTAACTTATTTCTTGACCTTTTTGTTTTCTATTTTGATGGCTAGTAGAAGTCAAATCTTGAGCATTATTTCTCTCATTAATAAAGTTTGATCTTAAATTAACAGAGTCACAAATAGTTACATCTTGACCTATTCCATGAAACAATTTTTTTTTATTAATTTGGAATAAAAACGAAAATTAAAGAAATTCATCATCTACATAGTAGAACAGGCAATTGCAACTAACCATTAACCCATTTCAAAACCAAGCACTTCCCACCAGTGGAGACAAGATCCTGAGGCACCCTAGAGAAAAGCAAAGAGATAAAACAAGTTCACTAAAACATTTAATAAAGTATGAAACAAAATGCAAGAGCGATAATGTGGTATATAAATAATTTTAAAAAGCTAAAGGAGATGTTGAAAAAATCAATAAATGCCAATTGAATAACAAATCCTGAATTAAAACTGAAAATTAGACAACTGGATTAAAAAAGCTAAACATTATTTTTCAAATAGAACTAGAAGAAAATTTAAGAATGGATACACTAAATAAAAATTAAAAAGCATTCTTTTCACAGACAAACTTAAAGCAAAAGGCAACCAGTGCCTAATTCCTGACTTTCTGAACAATTTAAAAAGCAGCTAGAACTCACCCGAAAACCCATACTAAGGCACCTTGTTCAAATTATCTGTCGAAATTCACGTCAATAAATCGACAAACCCCTTTTTTCAGTAAATTTTTTATTACAATCATCCTGAAGATGATCGAAAGCCAAGAAAGTCTTTTCTCTGGCCACGATACTTTTGTTTAAGTTCTAGACAAATGATTCTCACGAGGTAACAGGCATTAAAATGCGCCACAACAAGGTAGCAAGGCAAAAGGTACAAACTTAATCATATTAAAGCACATATTCAAAATGAGCACATTGTACAACTTACAGAAAAGATAAAACTGATATAATTATATCACTGACACTCATAACTACTAAGCATTACCCGGATTTCTTCAAACGAATATCAATGCCACACCAGAAACTACACTAAATTTCAACAATCGCGCTTTTTCCTTTCTCAATCATCTTCTTTTCTAGGGGTGGTTGTCGCGTACAGACTCAAACTTGACTGCCAGGGATCTTTATTTTTCCATGATAGCTTAGGGCACTTCCCTTTACAATGCCCAAGGAGGTGCTTACTTCTCTATAAATAGTAGATTTAAAAATCTAACTGATTAGTTTCATTAAATTGTACCCAGTGGATCCTGACAACATGTCTGAATGGAATCTCACAAATCCTGAATGTTTTCATTTCAACTCTATTAAAAATGAAAATAATGACAATTGAACAGTCCTCTGAAAGAAGCGCAATGTTAAGGTTTCGCTGACAAATAAACAAAAAAAGGTGCAAAGATGGGTTTCATTGATGCCACATTTTCCGGTAAATGCCAACTGAAAAAGAAAATAGCTCGTGCTATATTTTATGGTTAATACTGCCTTAAAAGAAAAAACAATGCCCAAGAAGATGAATCCAAACGGTTCATCAGAGTTAAGAACCAATCAGTAAACTCCTTATCAGATACACAATTCTAACCATACAGAAACACTAAGAGGTCAAGAACATCGGAACCCAGCATCATTTGATATAGTACATAAAAAGTAGCGAAAACTAAGGACTTTCTTCCTTACCATTCTCTGAACCATCTGACAGGAGGGGTTCTGGACTTGGTCATGTAGCGCCTGTCGGAGAGATTATGAGCAAAGTGATCATCCATTGCTTCCCTCTTTAACCCGACAGAGCTATTGGTTAATCAATCGAAAATAATCATCATTGGTTGAAAATAGGGTTAGGTTTTGGAGATGGCCACACGAAAAGAAGTTCTATTAATGGAATATCATGATGAAATTGGGGGAGGGAAGACGCAATCCGAAGTTGATTGGGTTGATTGTTTTTTTCGTCCCATCATCTGGAACAAATTTCGTTTTGGTCTTTCTTCTCGAACAAGTTCGAAATCATTAGATAAATCGATCCGGTTTTAATTATTGTTGTGAAAAATTCGATTGAAACGGAACTAAGCAATTTTTGTATAAATTGTTGGATAATGGTTTTCTTGTGTTCAAGAAGTTTTTTCGTAATTAAAGATGATTTGACAATCAAATATTTGTTGGATTTCGTATGATTCAAATATCAACAATAAGATGTTTCGAATTTTTATCATTACTTTCTAAATTAGGGATTTCAAAATCAGATCCAACTCACCAACTTAACATGGTTCAACCCGAAGAAAAAGTCAAATTCAAGAATTTTTACGCCTAGGGGTAAATGGAAATTTTACACCTACAAATTAGTAAACGTCATGGGATCTGATTACTGTTTTATATGTTAAAATGTTTATTTTAAATTTTTATGGATTTTTATGTTTTAATATGGACATTTAAAAGATATGTTGAATGCTTGGTTTAAAAGAAAAATGATATTATTATGCATGCTTTTATAAAGTGATGGAAATACGAAATGTTGAAGGATGAGAAGGGATTGTGACTAATAAAAACACGTTATATGATGATATGTTAATACGTAAAGCCAAAGCTCAGTTGACGGGTGAGAGTGTCACTGATATCCCCGCCACCCAGTACTGTGGTTACATGTAGATTGATCAATCGCCCCAATACGAATACGAAAGTCACAATAAATGATGTGAATTCAACGAAATGAATATGTATATGTTTATGATGAATATGAATATGTTGACGATAATATGAAAATGTTTACGTTTATGCATGTCATGAAAATGTTATTATACGTAAAAGTATTTTCACTGTTGCATATGATTTTATACGTATTATTTGTTATAAAGAATATGTTATGTTGAGCCTTTAAACTCACTAGGTGTGATTGATGTAGGTGAGTTTGATGTTGATGGTAGTGGAGGTCTTGAGGGTTGATCTGTCTGGACTAAAGGTGCACATGACCCGAAGACCAGCGCTTCTAGTTTTCCGCATTCACGTTTATGATTTATGTTAAAGATATTTTACGACATTTTATTTATGCTTTTGAGAGGTTGCTAGTTTTATCTTTATTGCTAATTTAGGATTTGCAAACGAGTGACGATTTTATGATTTAAACTATTTCCTTTAAGTAAACTAGTAGTGGATGTTTCAGTTAATCACTTGGCCGCCCCCCTACTTTCATTTCCTGCAACTTTTTCGAAAAAACCTTCAGCAGCCAAAAAAAAGTTTTCTTCTCATCATTCACGCTGCTACATGTTGGTTTGTATGTTTATGCATGGGAAATCTTTTGATTTATGTTGTGGTAATGTTTTTGCATAGTTGGACATAAAATATGCTTACATCCTTTCACGTAACTCACGTTTTTCTTGACTATGATGTTAGAGTAGGTGCCCGTCGAGCCGAGTGTTGGCCGAGTGTTCACAATGAAACTCTATGTATAAACAATCTTTACTTTAATAATATTTGAAATTATTGTTTTGGCATATCTTTATCTGTATACTCATACTAGTTACATAGATAAAGTCATTGAATATACAAATCGTAGAAAGAATATGAGATGCTCATATGATGAGTATCATGAAACTCATATTTGCAATACTGTATATTCTAAACATGTTCCTAGTCGATTCAGCCGCCGCTAAGAAGGATATAGGCCGCTTGAGTTTGAGACTAGTATCTGCGATGTGAGTACCATGTTTCATTAGTAGGGGACATTGTGATGTCTGAACATCCAGATAGGTGCTCCTTGTAGAGTGCACTGAACAACCCTCCACAAAGGACTTTCCAAGTGGTTCTCACTTATCGAGTGGAAACGTCCTAGTTTATGGTTGTACACCATTAGTTCTTATCACCCGGGAGAACATTGAAACTCTATATGCTAGCATTGCACTTTGACTTGTTTACCGACTCTTATGGGGTCATCAGGTGGCAAGGTTGGGTGTTTTGTCGAAACATATAGAAGTCGATGCATTGTAGTCGGGGATTCACCGCTTACCTTCGGGTATGGATATCCTATTTAATTTCATATATATGTAGTTTGAAATATCTGATAGAGTATGGTGGTAATTAAGAAAGGGGTTTCTTAGATTACACCATCGATGCAACTACGACATGACACATAGTATCGATTCTTTGACAGCTCTCGATATACCAATAATTGTCGAATCGGTCGGGATATATGATTTGAAGGGACCGTACTGTACGCTAACCATAATTGAATGGTTCTTGCAGGTATTATCATTTGATACCTAGGGAATCATGTAAGCGATGCTGCTAGACGTTTAACATGATTGGTTGGGTACTATCAGACTTGAGTTCTGACGTTCTTATTATCAAGGAGTTGATAATTAAGAATGAAGCAATTGAGGTATACTCATATAAGGACATGTTTAGTCCTGAATCACATGGAGATGTCAACCCACAGCTAGTTGTATCATTAAACCATTGAGGGCCACAAAAATGTTAACTTTCTAGATCCCGTTGAGAAGTAAAAATAGTTCAATGTGTTGAACGGCTTATAAAAGATTTTATAAGCGAAAGGAAATTAGAAGTATGCCTTCTATGAGGGGAATGTGACTTTTGACTTGAGGAAGTGTTCCTAAATTAAAAGTTGGCCAAACAAATAATGTATTTGAAAATTGTGATTTTCATAAACATTATTATGGACTAAATGAAATTAATTGAAGTGTTGAATTAATTAAACACTAGTTGACCTAGTAGAGTCCAAATAATTAAATTAATTCAAGTGTTGAATTAATTAAACAACATTGGGCCTTGTAGAACCCAATTAGAAATAATATTCAACTAGTGGGCTTGAGTAAAATCAAGTAATATTTAATTGGTCTCAATTTATTTGAGACAATTAAATTAAAGTCCATGGCCTTTGTAATTGTTACAAGCCCAAATAGAATTGCATGCTTGGGAGGTGAAAGGTTGGAGATAATTTTTTGAGTTAATGGGCATGCATACCTTTGGGACTCACTTAACTTTTTCCAAAACAAGAAAAATGTCTTCCCTTCTCTCCTTGCACACACCTTGGCCGAAATTTTCATGTTATTCTCCCTCATTTTTGCTTCTTCAATTGTTGAAAATTGCATACACTTCTCAAAGAAAAATTCTCTAATTTTTCTACTGCAAAATTAGAGGGGATCTTCTTTGTTGGTAGTGGGCTTAATTTTTGAGCAAGGAGTGCTCAAATGAGGCTTGAAGATTTGTCTTGCCATTGAAGAGCTAAGTTGTTTACAACTTAGTAGGAGCCATCATCAAACTTTTATGATGGATAGGTAAAATTCTAAAACACCCTATGTATGACATTTTGTGTTTTATTATATTTGCTACAAACTATAGTGTTTAGTGTGCTCGGTTCTTGTATGAAAATAATTTTTGAAACTTTCGTTGCGCAAGCAAGCACCTTAAACGATCCCCTTTCAAGTCGTATCAGATCTATGGTTACTATTTTCTTTAGCATATACATGATATTATATTGAGGTCAATTTCTAACCACATGAGACAATCAAAACAACAAATCGAAGGCCGGTTTTTGGGCGACTTTTGGGCAGCTTGGGCTGCCCGAAACGGACAGCAAGGGCAGCCCAAGGGGCTGCCTGAACAGCCCTTCATTTTTTAAAAAAAAAAATTTTGTGTGCAAGTTGGCCGGAATCCGACGACGACGATGACGACCAGGGTTTCCAAAAGTGATTTGGAATATCAAAGTGTCATAGGCCTTGAGGTTATTGGGCCATTAGATGGCTAATACAATTTGTGAATTTACATGGGCCGAAATGTTTTTGGTGAAAATGATTTTTTGGGCCCTTAAATTTAAATTTACAAAAGTTGTACATATTTTCTCATGAAATAAATAATTGAAGTTGGACTTTAATTATTTATAGTAAATGGTGATTTACCAGAAATTCGGTTATAAATAAATTAATTAGAAAGTAGACAAAGGAGTTTGTATACTTTGTTAGTTTAGTTTATAATCGTGGCGGTTAGTGATTGGATTAAGATATATAATTTTAGATCAATTAATTATTGTGATAATTAATTGATGGTGTATGATATGTGATATTATGCATGAAGGATGATCAAAAGCCCAAGCCCAATTTGCTAGGTGTATGCTAGGATATTTTGTGTTGAATGATTGTAATAATTATCAATTTATAAAGTGGACTTGGTTTATGGCCCGTTACCACCCCATGAGATGTATCCCTATTTACCATGGATATTTATTTGTAAATATTAGTATAGTGGAAGATCAAGATTGGAAGATGGTGGCCTTGATGATTATGAAGATCGAAGACATGTAAATATTGGAAGCTTATGTAAAAGTTGCATTTGCATCCCATGCATTTCCCTAGGATTGGACCTAGGCCCGTGCTTAGCTCACACGGGCCATTAGTTTTGGGACGATTGATCATCCTTGTTTAGTTTACTGTTTATAATATATGCATGATATGTTATAAATAATGAGTATGTGCGTTATTATTATGATAATAACAAAGTTGCATGAATCCAGCAAACATACGATCAAACATGGCGAGCTTTTAATAAAATTAATGATGAGACCTTTCAAAATTAAAAACCCTCATTTTGAATAAGATTCAAAATTGATATCAAGCCCGAAAAGAGGAATTTTAAAGTTTTTTATAATTTCCATGTCTTCCATCGACAATAAATGCATGATGAACGCTACCTGTGTTTGGGGCTCGGCTCATATTATTGGGAGGGCCCTGGAAACCAGAAAACTGTGACATCTATTGACATGGTGATGTGAACTACGTGGAACTTCCATGATTTTGGCTCATATTATTGGGGGAACTCATGGCGACCGTCCATTAAGGTTCAACATCGATGGGTAAGGCTTGACACGTAAAGATGAACGACGTCATATTATTGGGTCCTAATCAAACGTGAGACAAAAGTTTACGTAGAGGGTTGCATGGAGATGCAATTGGATACTACCTTTTAGGAATTATTATTGGCTGATATTATTCGGGATCATAATTTGCTAATTGGACCTTACGTACCTGCTGAGGAAAGGAGTTTCCCGTTTTCACTAGAGGGTAGTGAAAAATATCAAAACAGTGGGAGCGAAAATTTATGAATTAAAAGTCCATACTTCATATCTTACTAAATATTTTAAAATAGTCATTAACATTTATCTGTTTTACTTTTCAGTACTTTTTGACAATGTCTTCGATTCGCAATCCGCTATCTGTAATACTCGACAAACACGTATTAACCGGACCTAATTACCTATATTGGCTAAAAAATATGAAAATCGTCTTGAATTCGGAAAGGATAGTATATACACTTACTGAGTCGCCCCCTGTTGAGGCTCCGATTGACTGCACTCCTGAGGAATTGCAGACTTACAAGGAATGGTGTGACCATGACTTGAAAGTCAAGTGTTATATGCAAGCTTCTATGAATGATAAGAAGTCGGTTCTTTATGTGGGTTCTTCATCTGGTACGGAGATTGGTCCACATGGGAAAGGAAAGAAGCGTTCTGTCCAACGTCCCAAGAAGAACATGCCCTTGAAGAGGCAAGCTCCGAATCTCGTTGTGGCAGCCACACCAGTAAAGGCTGACAAAACTGCTGATGTTTGTCATCACTGCAAGAAGCCTGAACATTGGAGGCGTAACTGCAAAGAATATCTTGCCCAGAAGGGTTCTGGAAATGGTATGTTCTATATTGAAGTAAACATTTCAATTAACTCTACTTCTTGGGTATCTGTGGCTCACATCTCTGTAATGATTTACAGGTGATGGGAAGAAGTAGGGGACTTAGGGAATGTGAAACCTTCTTGAGGATGGGCAATGGAGCAAGAGTTGCTGCCAAGGCCGTAGGAGATATTTACTTATTGTTGAACAATGATTTTAAGTTGATTTTAGGAGATGTTTTGTTTGTACCGGATTTGGCGAAAAACATTGTTTCCATTTCTATGCTTGATAAAGATGGATATTCTTGTTTGTTTAGCAAAGATGTTTGCAACATTTACAAGAATGAATGTTTGATTGGTACTGAAGAACTTGAAAACGATCTCTATAACTTAAAATTGAAAGATATTCCACTAAACAATGGCCAAGCAATAACAACAACAAATAAAAGAAAACAAGATACTCTAAATTCGGCACAATTATGGCATGCTCGATTAGGACATATTTCCCTAAGAAGGATGAACAAGCTAGTGGGAGTAGGCATGTTTGATATGTCTGATATTAATTCTCTCACGACTTGTGAATCCTGTCTGAAAGGAAAGATGACCAAAATTCCCTTTAAGGGCCATGTGGAGTGAGCCAAAAGGTTATTGGATTTGATCCATACCGATGTGTGCGGTCCGCTTAGCATCACCACTAAGCATGGACATGCCTACTTCATCACCTTTACCGATGACTTTTCGAGGTATGGGTATGTGTATTTGATGAAATACAAGTCTGAAGCCTTTGAAAGGTTCAAAGAATTCAGAAGTGAAGTAGAGAAATAGTTGGGACGAAGCATCAAGTCACTTCGATCGGATCGAGGTGGTGAGTACTTGAGTGCCGAGTTCCAAGAGTATCTTAAGGAGAATGAGATTCTCTCGCAGTGGAATCCGCCTGCTACACCACAGTTGAATGGTGTTTCGAAGCGTCGTAACCGAACTTTGATGGACATGGTTAGGTCTATGATGGGGTTCACGGAGTTGCCGCCATCCTTTTAGGGATATGCGCTTGAGACAGCGGCACTGTTGTTGAACAATGTCCATTCAAAGGCAGTTGAAAAGACACCATATGAGATATGGATGGGTAAGCCTCCCAAATATTCTTATCTTAGAATATGAGAATGCCCTGCTTATGTGAAGCAGGCAGTGGAAGATAAATTGGATAGTCGATCCATTTTATGTTACTTTGTGGGATATCCAAGGAATTCAGTTGGATATTATTTCTATCATCCCAAAGAAACCAAGGTGTTTGTTTCTAGGAATGCAACATTTTTGGAAAAGAAATTTCTATTGGGTAGAGAAAACGGGAGATGATAGAACTCGAAGAGGTTCGAGAGACATCCAAAATTGAAGAACCCACACCCGAAGAGCCAAGAGAGGAGATTCAAGCTCCTAGAAGATCCGAGAGAGTCTCGAGACCACCTATGAGGTATGGTCTGCTTCTTGAAGAGGGCCGTGATGAGCCTAACCATGGATGTGATCCAAGGACCTTCAAGGAAGCGTTATCTGATGTCGATTCATCCAAATGACTTGAAGCAATGGAATCTGAGATGAATTCCATGCATTCGAACCAAGTGTGGAATCTTGTGGATCCACCTGAGGAAACTGTTCCCATAGGGTGTAAATTGATTTACAAGAGGAAACATGGGGCGGATGGGAAGGTATTGACCTTCAAGGCGCGATTGGTGGCAAAAGGATATACTAAAAGACAAGGAGTTGACTTTGAGGAAACCTTTTCTCCAGTTGCAATGTTCAAGTCTATAAGGATATTTTTATCCATAGCTGCATGATATGACTATGAGATATGACAGATGGATGTCAAGACAGCCTTTCTTAATGGGGATATTAAGGAAGAGATTTACATGTCTCAACCTGAAAGGTTTACATCTATCGGAAGTGAGCATATGGTATGCAAACTTTAGAGATCTATTTATGGTCTAAAGTAGGCATCTAGGAGTTAGAACCTCAGATTTGATAGTCCAATCAAAGAGTTTGGTTTTACTAAGAATCCTGAGGAATCCTGTGTGTATAAGAAGGTCAGTGGGAGTGCTTTGAAATTCCTGGTGCTTTATGTTGATGGCATTCTACTCACTGGAAATGATGTAGGGATGTTGCAATCAAATAAAATATGGTTAGCGAGTAAGTTCTCGATGCAGGACTTGGGTGAAGCATCTTTTATATTGGGAATACAAATCTATAGAGATAGATCGAGAAGATTGCTTGGTCTCACCGAGTCCACATACATTGATACCATCGTGAAACGGTTCTCGATGGATGAGTCCAAGAGAGGACATCTACCAATGTGTCATGGCGTGTCCCTATCCAAGTCTATGTCTCCCAAGACTGATGCAGAGATAGCGGCGATGACACGCATTCCGTATTCATCTGCGATTGGTAGCATCATGTATGGGATGATATCTACACGTCCTGACGTGGCTTTCGCACTAAGTGTAGTGAGTAGATATCAATCGAACCCTAGACTTCCACACTGGAAAGCTGTGAAAGACATCCTCAAGTATTTGAGAAAGACCAACAAGTTGTTCTTGGTCTATGCGGGTGGAGAATTGAAATTGGAAGGCTATACCGACTCTAGCTTCCAAAGCAATATCGATGACTCGAAGTCAACCTCTGGGTTCGTATTCATGCTCAATGGTGCTGCTGTCTCTTGGAAGAGTTCCAAGCAAGACAGTACTGCGGATTCCATCACTGAGGCCGAATACATTGTTGCATCAGATGTAGCAAAGGAGGCTGTTTGGATAAAGAATTTCGTCCAAGAGTTGGGCGTCATTCCTAATGGAGTTGCTCCTATCCTGATGTTTTTTGACAATACGGGAGCTATAGCTCAAGCAAAGGAGCCAATGTCTCATTAGAAATCCAAACACGTATTGAGAAAGTACCACATCCTCCGAGAGATTTTGGAACGAGGAGAAGTATCGATTGACAAAGTCGGCTCCACAGATAATGTTGCTGATCCACTAACTAAGCCTTTACCTGGACCATTATTCGAGAAACATCGCGAATCGATGGGTTTGAAGCGTATGGATAGTTGGATCTAGTGCAAGTGGGAGATTGTTAGAGTAGGTGGACCGTCGAGCCAAGTGTTGGCCGAGTGTTCACAATGAAACTTTATATATAAACAATCTTTATTTTAAAAATATTTGAAATTATTTTTTTGTCACATCTTTATCTGTATACTAATGCTAGTTGCATAGATAAAGTCCTTGAATATACAAATAGTAGAAAGAATATGACATGCTCATATGATAAGTATCATGAAACTCATATTTGCAATACTGTATATTCTAAACAGTTCCTAGTCGATTCAGCCGCCACTAAGAAGGATATAGGCTGTGTGAGAACCCGAGATTTTACGATCCGAATCAAATCAAGTAAGTAATATATACATGGAATTTAACTCAAACTAAGCTCAAAAATGTTTGTTCTAACTAAATAACTTGAATGATTACTTAGATTTTTACTAAACTTAACTCGAGGAAGCAACTTCAAAGCTCGGGGATTAGCTCAACCAGAAGTCAAGCTACAAGTAACCACATCCATCGAAGTATTGTCACGGGAGGAGTAAAACCCCAGCTCAAGGACTCGATCTTTCAGCTCAAAGCAGCTCAACCAAGTTTGTCCTAAAAAGGCCAAAAAGGGAGCTATAAGTTTAGCTAAGGTTTGGACAAATTAAATATGCAAGAAATAATCAATGAAAGAGCTAAGGGTTAAGACAAACTTAATTTGCATGGGAGTTTGGATAATCACCCTAGAACTTGAAGAATGCATGGGAGTTTGGGTAATCATCCTAGAACTTGAGGAATACATGAGTCTTTGAACCAAAATAATGAGCAATCAAGCTTTTCTTGTTGACCAAGATTTCGGCCATGATGGGGCTAGGTGAAAAGGGTTTTTCTTGCCTATAAATACTACATGCTAGACTTCAAAACTACACCAAAAGCTCCCCCTTCACTCTCCAAGTTTCTGCCCTCTCTCCCTCTCCCTAAATAAATCGGCCGAACTCAAGGAAAAGGAAGAGAAGATTTCATGCAGTCCAGTGCGGAAATCTTACAGTCGAAGTACTGTCTGATTGAAGACTGCAATTGCTAAAGTTGCGCCGAGGTGCTGCCCGATTTTTGGAAGAAAGCTTTGAACAAAATTACAGTAAGTGGGCTTTTGTTATATATTCGTTTGTATTTTAAAACTTGAATATATATTATGACATGCATGATTGTGTGTCTCCATTTTCGAAAATATGAAGTCTGTCCGTTTAGAATTTCGACCGATTATATGCTCAGTCTGTTATTCGAAATTCTTTGGTTCCGCTGAATCCGTCTGAAACTCTGATATCTGAAAACTCTGATACGTTCTGTCTGGTAAACTCTGAATTCTGTGTTGCACGATTACGATTCGAATTTGAAATGGGACGAGAATTGTAATTCTGTCTGGCCCCCATTATTGGGTATAAAACCATGTTCTGTTCTGGCCCCCATTGGTGGGTATAAAACCATGTTCTGTCTGGCCCCCATCGATTGGTATAAAACCGTGTTCTGGCCTCACCCCTTAGAGGACTAACATATTGGGGACAATTTGACCATGGAAATGAGATGAGTAACAGTGTTCTGTCTGTTCTGATATGTTCTGTTCTGAATTGAGTTAATCGGTTTCTGAATTGTTCTGAATCATCTGATGAATTCTGTCATTTATTCTATTTGTCTATGTCCTGATAAGTTAAGAATATTAAGTTTCGAAAATCTGTTAAAAGAACGTTTTAAGAAAACTAAGTTCTATATGTATCTTTGGAATCGATCGACCCCCACTTGCTGAGTGTTTTCCAAAACACTCACCCCTTACAAATTTCAGATAAAAATGATGAGCAACTGGATGAGGAAGAGCAAGATGCTTTCTGGGGTTGGTGAACTGGAGATCAAGATCAGAACTCAAGATTTTACTTTTCTTTCGTTTCCGCTATTTGAAACTCTGATGTATTTTATTCTATTGTCATTGTAAGACAATACTTTATTTATGAAAAAGACTGGTTTGATTTGATACGAGGCTTTATTGTTTTCAATTTAATTGTTAAACAATGCCGGATGTCACCGATGCTTCGGACTCGGGGCGTGACAGGCTGCTCGAGTTTGAGACTAGTATCTGCGATGTGAGTACCATGTTTCATTGGTAGGGGACATTGTGATGTCTTAACATGCAGATAGGTGCTCCTTGTAGAGTGCACTGAACAACCCTCCATAAAGAACTTTCCAAGTGGTTCTCACTTATCGAGTGGAAACGTCATAGTTTATAACCGTACACCATTAGTCCTTATCATCCGGGACAACATTGAGACTCTATCTGCTAGCATTGCATTTTGACTTGTTTATCGACTCTTATGGGGTCATCAGGTGGCAAGGTTGGGTGTTTTGTCGAAACATATAGGAGTCGGTGCATTGTAGTCGGGGATTCACCGCTTACCTTCGAGTATGGATATCCTATGTGATCTCATGTATATGTAGTTTGAAATCTTTGATCAGAGTATGGTGGTAATTGAGAAAGGGGTTTCTTAGATTACACCATCGATGCAACTACGACATGACACATAGTATCGATTCTTTGACAGCTCTCGATATACCAATAATTGTCGAATCGGTCGGGATATATGATTTGAAGGGACCGTACTGTACGCTAACCATAATTGAATGGTTCTTGCAGGCACTATCATTTGATACTTAGGGAATCATGTAAGCGATGCTGCTAGGAATTTAACATGATTGATTGAGTACTATCAGACTTGAATTCTGACGTTCTTATTATCAAGGAGTTGATAATCAAGAATGGAGCAATTGGTGTATGCTCATATAAGGACATGTTTAGTCCCGAATCACATGGAGATGTGAACCAACGGCTAGTTGTATCAAAAAACCATTGAGGGCCACACAAGTGCAAACTTTCTAGATCCCGTTGAGAAATAATAATAGTTCAATGTGTTGAACGGCTTATAAAGGAGTTTATAAGCGAAAGAAAAATTAGAAGTATGACTTCTATGAGGGGAATGTGACTTTTGACTTGAAGAAGTGTTCCTAAATTAAAAGTTAGCCAAACAAATGATGTATTTGAAAATTGTGATTTTCATAAACATTATTATGGACTAAATGAATTAGTGTTGAATTAATTAAACACTAGTAGACTTAGTAGAGTACAAATAATTAAATTAATTCCAGTGTTGAATTAATTAAACAACATTGGGCCTTGTAAAGCTCAATTAGAAATAATTATTCAACTAGTGAGCTTGAGTAAAATCAGGTAAGGTTTAACTGGTCTCAAATTTGTTTGAGACAATTAAATTAAAGTTCATGGTCTTTGTAATTGTTACAAGCCCAAATAGAATTGCATGTTTGGGAGGTGAAAGGTTGGAGACAACTTTTTGAGTCAATGGGCATGCATGCCTTTGGGACTCACTTAACTTTTTACAAAACCAAGAAAAATGTCTTCCCTTCTCTCCTTGCACACACCTTGGCCGAAATTTTCATGTTATTCTCCCTCATTTTTGCTTCTTCAATTGTTGAAAATTGCATACACTTCTCAAAGAAAAATCATCTAATTTTTCTAGTGCAAAATTAAAGGGGATCTTCCTTGTTGGTGGTGGGCTTAATTTTTGAGCAAGGAGTGCTCAAAGGAGGCTTGAAGATTTGTCTTGCCATTGAAGAGCTAAGTTGGAGCCATCATCAATCTTTTAAGATTAATAGGTAAAATTCTAAAACACTATATGTATGACATTTTGTGTTTTATTGTATTTGCTACACACTATAGTGTTTAGGGTGCTCGGTTCTTGTATGAAAATAATTTTTGAAACTTCCGTTGCGCAAGCAAGCACCTTAAACGATTCTTTTTCATATGATGCAAGGGGCTGCTATGGCCGTGGGTTAAGGGGATGTACACGTTGCGAGATAGGGTGTCATGGTGCTGGAATCATGAACGGGTCAAGCTTAGGAGGAAACCGATGGGCCTTTGGTGTTCGGGTTAGGTTGGGGAATCGATCGAACGTTACGGTGAGGCCAGTGGTATAAGGGACGTGGAGTATATCTTGGTGGGTCTGAGTCACGGCCTAGGGCAGCTCGTGCACGGCTGATCTCGGGCTAGGAGAAGATCGAGGTCGATAATGCTGATTAGAGTTCGACTTTGGTGTTTTCAGGGGAAAGAATGTGCAACCGCATGCATGGGGCTATGGGCGTGGTTTGGTCTGTCCAGGAGAGGTCCTTTGATCTGGTCACGACCATAGGGTGGTCTTGTTCGGGGCTGGTCCAGTCTAGGGTGGGCTAGGTTCGATAAGTCCAAGGTTCGGTACTAGGGTTTTGGTAAGTAGATGCGTCGAGTTTTTCCTTCAGCCACTTGGAAATTTTGAGGGTTGTTGGTGGTCTGAATTAGGTGATTTAACGGTGGATCATGTGTAAATAAGTCATGGTTTAAGTTTAGGAAAGTTTGGTTAAGTTTCGGGTTGATTCGGGTTAAAACCGGGACCCAGTTCAAGTTTTAAAACAAACCGTAGAAGTTATGAAATGGGCTCGAGGTTATGTCTAGAAAATGTTTGTTAATATGTTTTGAGGTGTTTTAGGGAGTTTGGTTGGCTTCGAGTCGAAATTTTGAGGTCCAGGAGTAAAACGGTCGATTAGGGTTTCCAGGGGCAAAATGGTCATTTTGCACTGGGTCGAGTTAGCAGTCCTGGCAGCTCCGTGATCACAAAATTACATTTTTTTAATTAACATGTTATCATGAACATGATGTTTTATGGAAATTATGAAAAATACGTCGCATGCTTGATTTTAAGAAAAATTTACGTATATGCATGATTTTTATAAGTGATGAATATGATGACATGTTTTGAAGAATGAGAGTTGATTGTGACTAATACGAACACAATAATATGATGACATGTAAGGCCAAGCTGAGTGGACCAAGTCAAAGTGGTTGAAGCCAGTCGAGTGTTTAACTAAGTCATAACTCCGAAAGATATATGATGTAGACAAAGTGGTTGAACCATTTTCGAAAATTCTCCTTAAAATATACCATATATTAAATAATTATTTAATAAAAATATTTTTCCTTATATGGTTCCCGGTCTCCATTCCTCGATCGCGTTTCGAATCATCTTTAAAACACAGTTTTATGCATTCTAGTAGAAAATCATATTTTAAACATGTAAACATGTCTACCATATTTAATTAATGCAATTAAAATAAATTGATTAAAATACATAACAAATTTGATAATTTGCATGCATGTGGCTCACGTGGACCTTCAAATTTTCGAGACGTTACATAGGATTTCAGGGGCAAAATGATCATTTTGTACCTGAATTATGTTAGCGGTCCTGGCAATGTCCTGATAACTTAAAGTTTATTTTTTAAAACGTTTATTTTAAATGAATATGAATTTTTATGTAAAATGTTAAAAAATACGTTGTGTGCTTGGTTTCAAGAAAATGTTATATTCCTGAATTTTTATAAGTAATGGATATGATAAAATGTTTTGAAAGATGTGATTTGATTTTGAATAATACAAATACGAATACGAAATGACACGATGACATGTAAGGCCAAGGCTCGGTTGACGGGTGATAGTGTCGCTGATGTCCCCACCGTCTGGTACCATGGTAATATGTAAGACTGATCAATCGACAAGCAGCTGATACGAAATTCATCAATAAAAGAAAAATTTATATGTATTTGTTAACAAGAAATGAATATGTTTATGCTTATGATAGATCATATGAAAGTCATGTTAATTACAACATTTTTACTATTGCATGTTATGTATTTGTATATTTTGTTATCATGGGTAAAGTGTGTTGAGTCGTTAAACTCACTAGGTGTGATTGATGAAGGTGAGCATGACTTTGAGGAGACAGGAGGTGCAGAGGACTGATTTGGCGGAGCGGGCGATGCACGAGAACCCGAGGACCTTGCGTTATTTTCCGAAAATATGATCTTTGAGGATATGTTTAGACTGCATTTTTAACAACGGTTCATGATTTCATTGTGTTGATGATTTGACATATTGTAGCGTCTTACTTGATGCTTTTGCTTTCACACCGTAGACGTGTAGTGTGGTTCATTGCTTTATGATTTAAACTGCAGTAATTTATTTGATAGTTAAATTTATTTTAATAGCATGTTCCAAATTTTATATTTATGGGTGCATGTATATGCTTCGGCCGTTGACTAGATTTAAAAAAAAAATCAATAGACATTTAGGGTCGTTTGACAGTCTAATTGAGGATTGTTCAGTGCATCATCATATAATCATATACATCTTCATGTCTTTACCAATAAAATATGACGTTTTCATCACATATGTTACTCTCGAACTCAGGCGACACTCATCCTGATTTTAGGCGGCTGATTCGACTAATAACATGTATAGAATATACGGTACACTTCCTAATGAGTTTCATGGTCTTACGTTGCGAGGCAGGCCTCATACTACCTATTATATATTCAAGAACTTTATGTATGCTTGCATTGTATACACATAAAACATAATGTCATAATTGGATGAAACCGTAAAATATTATTAAAATAAATATCGCTTTTACATTAGAGTCAATAAAGCTCAAACAACAAGTTGACTCGCTGGTCACCTACTCTAAAAATTGGTGGATAAAAATATCAAAAGCTATAGATGAGCAAAACAAAATGAATTCACAAAAATTATACTAAACTAGCGATCGTGGCACAGTTGATGCATTTAAATATAAATGAAAGGTGAGACTACACGAATGGGGAAAGATTTTCAGTTGAAAAAAGAAAAATAAAGCATGGAACAAAGAAGAGAACGAACAATTTGATGTAAATGAAAAACTTGCTATGCTAAAAAAAAATGGAAAAGAAACCAGGTTTTTATTAAAATAATAATAATAATGAAAATTATCAAAATTTTAAATTAAAAAGATAAAGAGGCGAGATTTTTAATTGAAAAAATAAAAATAAAATAAAGCATTGAAAAATTAAGATAATGAAGAATCTGACGTAAATGAAAAACTTGCAATGCTACAAAAAAATGGAAAAGAAAGCATGTTTTTATTAAAATAATAATAATATAATAATAACTTAAATTATCAATTCTTTAAATTGAAAAATAAAGAGAGAGGACGAAAAATGTGGAATATGCAGGTGGAAGGTTAAGTGTGTCATATAAAAAAACTCACCAAAATAACAAATAAAAAAATGAAAATAATAGCACGATTTTAAAAAATGCTAATGAAACTTATCATTTTTTTAAATTGAAACAGTAATAAATATAGAATGATAAATGTAAAGCATAGTGGTCGATATAGAATAAAGGGTATTTTTTAAACCATTAGGCTTCAACAATAGTTGATATGAGGCTGATCTTAATGGATTAAGAAGATGCAACTTATCCTGATAAAACAATCATAAACATGTACGCCACCAAAATAAAGCACAAACGAGCTTTAACAAACTGTGTTTTTTTTTTTTTTAATATTATAGAAAACCAATTACAGAACATTCAGCATGTTTACGAACTTGAAATTAAAATAAATAGCTCCAAGTACCTATATCATAAGAACTGAGTTCAACCTTATTTGTTTAATAACAATGTTAAGAATGCTAAGTTGAGCAGAAAGAAAAAACATAGTTGAGCTCTTTCTGCAATCAAATACCGGCTGGAATATGGAAGCCGGAAGCTCCAAAAAAACAATTTGATCCAATCCCATGTACCAACTACACTACAGGTCCTGCATATAGTACGTAAAAAAATTCATTAATAGCTCACGGATGAAAAAATAACAACCCTCCTGACTCCTAAGAGCATCTCCAACCGATCTCTATTTTGGAGGAAATCTCCAAAATAGAGTATGGGTTGATGCTCCAACCCAACTCCAAATGCAATCTCCATTTTGGAGATTGCAATAGTTCATATAGAGATTCTACCAAATTACTGAAATGCCATCATAACAATTGCAGAATAGTCCTTTTGTATTTTTATATATTTGTTTTGCTCCATTTTATATTATTATATTTTAAATTATTTAATTAATTAATTTTAATGTTAAATAATTTTTATACTTAGTTAATTTATTTTAATTGTTTTATTATTTTCATGAATTAATTATAAATATATTGTTTATAATAATCATGAAATGGAAATAATAAACAAGATAATGATCACAAAAATTAATAACATAATTTATTAGAAACACTTATTGTCTATTTAATTTATTTAACTTGATAAACATGCGATTTTTTTAGATCATAAACAATAGACAATACTAAATAACATCACAAACAATTAAAAGACATCACCAACAATTTAAAAAACACAAACAACAATAAAGTTAAACGTCGATTTTTATTGTATTATGTTTATCGAATTAATTGAGTTCGGTTTTATAATACATAATGTAATTATATAATTATATGTGTGTGTTTTTGAAAATGAAAAAAAAAAAAAGAGTATTTTGTAATATTTTTTGAAGATATGGGTTGGAGAAGGTTTTTAAAAATAGAGATCCGTGATCTCTATTTTAGAGGATAGAGGATGAAAAATAGAGGATATGGATTGGAGATGGCATATATTTTAGGTCCTACATCTTTTGTAGCTCCTTTAGTTTTCTGCATCCATGTTTAATCTTGATATAGAAGAGTAATCCGACTTCTACTCTGTAGCAAGGATAATTTAGTCCTACAGAATGTATGCACCATTTGCATCTCTCAAACTACCAATACAAGAAACAAATAATTTGCACACACTTCTAAATTCAACGCAAACTTGATAGCTTCTATAAATCCACGGACTCCTCTCTATGTTGGACTGTATAACAAAGGCCTTATTGCTTCAATGACAAAAACTTTAAAATGTCAAAGTACGCTCTCAAGTAACAGGTTTTAAACAAAGAAATGGTACGATAATTAAGGTCATGTTTGACAGACGTGACTGCAAGAGGGTGAGATAGAGAAACTGATGGCAATATGATTCTTTGTAACGACTAAAGAATACAAGAGTGAATAAAAATTAAAGAAACTAGAGAGAATCGTGGGATTACTGACCTATTTCATTCACCTTCCCAGTCTTTCAGTTCACTAGGGGGTACATATATCCCTTTTTCTCGTTCCACAGATTCAGCATCATTCACAACACCCCGACACCTAGGAAATCCACAATAACAAGCTAGCCGTTGGTCTTTTGACGCAAACCTGAATATCGGAGGGAACACATTAAGTGAAGTTTTTTGGAAATCAACACAAAATACAGTTATTTGACAAGGTGAAATACCTGTAATCATATGTCAGTTCTTCCCACTGTTTTATATCTCGTTTGGCAAATATAATGATGTGGTCGTTGCCATTGATACTAATAGTTCTTGAATAGCAATTCGGCTGAAAAAAAAAAAACCCAACTTTTGAGGACAAAATTACTAGAACGTGATGCAAAGGATGACTGATGTGACAACAATTGCTGTTGAATGTTCCACATGTGAGTAAATCCTCAAACAAAGAAATATGAAAACACAAATCAAGTTTATAGCTGTGGCAATATGACAAGCCCATTCCTATTATCATGGATGAAAAGACATTGGACCAACAATTACTAGAGTGGGCCAAAAGGGGAGATGGTCGACGCCCAAAAGCTGCCTGAATCAGAAGATAAACAAGAAAAGCCCAAACCAGACTCACTTTCAACCACAGACACGGTAGAAGTAGAGATCCAACAGAAAGGATCTAGAAGACACAATAAACCGCAATGGTGGCACGCACTTCCCACGCCATAGGTAAGTATCGAATAATTATTTTAATTTTGCTTCTATTTTCAGTTTGGGTTGTTGGCTGCGGAAAAGGAAGAGGAAGAAGAGCATAAAAGCTTGCAAGGAAACTCAGATTTTTATCGAGAAATCTGAGAGCAATAGTGTTTTGAGGATTCACGCACAGACTCGAAGTGTGACCATTAATAACTTTACAAGATTACCAAAAGTCAGCACTACTGCACACCTAATCATAACTTTTCAGGCATGAAGCAATCTAGGTAATATCACGTCCCTAACTTCAAGTCCGGATGGAGATTTCTTTTTCCACCAGCACAAATGAGTCATGAGAAGGACAATTTAACAATTCTCCACCCTTAGGCTTGGATTTGGAGATAGAACACAACCAATAGACATTCAATTGATCTTCATAATAGCATCCAACAAAATCATACAGCGATTTGTGTCTCCAATAACAGATAAATTGCATGCCTTTTGAAACAAGCATATTTCACAACTGAAACAAGTTGGAGGAGACACATTCTTCCAGCTGTAGAAAATTGTATTTTAGGATTTTAAAACGCCAAAAATCCATTGAAACCAGAGAACTTAGTCTTCACATCATTTTGATCTTTCTCCGATAAAGAGAACATTGTTTCAAGTAAGCTCCATACATACTTCACATGAGTGGTTGATCAAATGTGCTATGCTTCCAGCCCTTGTGGCATCCACGACACGTTCATCATCAACACGAAACATGTAAGTTCCAGCACCCTGCATGAAAGACGCTAAAGATTCAAAAGCAGTAGCTGCTATCTAATGAGCTACTTTTACTCAAATGCAAATAAATTTCATCATCTCACTGAAAAATTATGGATACAAGAAAAGCCAAGATGATATATTATATAATACTAAGCTTGGTGAACAAATAGTCATTCAAATAACCAAACCATCTAATAATTATCTATTACCCAATTAATTCTATTGTTACGGACATTCTAATACATGGAAGTGTTGAAGACAATAATGTGCATACATCTGACAAAAACAAATGCACTCATCAAACAAGAGTTCACAATTTCAACAGAAATTAATCTGAAAGAGTTGATTGCAGTTGGAATGTGACACCAAGGCTTCTTGCTAGGTAGTCAGTCTTCTTAACGCCGCATTCTCCGTTGTCAGGATTTCCAAGTGCGCGATAGTTGACAATTTCGCTGAATGACGATGCCCTTATTTCCCATGCCCCGGCATGCCATCTCCTACTATCAGCAGGGAATAAGGACCATCACCCCCTATACAGCGTTTGGTCCTACTAACTCCACCGACACCGAGACAGATCTTTCTAATGCTATTTCGATGCCACCAGCAAGCTGCAGGCTTTCTCATCTTTTGTTTTTTCCACTTCTTGTAGTGATTGTTACGACCACGAAGAGACGACAAATCCTCTCAGGGATTCAAGCCCAATGAAAGTACTCAATAAAATCCGATTCGGTCAGTAAGTACCCAGAGCCTTCCTCTTGGGAGCAGACCAGAGTGTATTTAGAAAGAGACCGGTTTTTTCTTTCCTCTCTTTGAAGTTTGAATGCAGCATTGAGTGATCCTATTGTTGACGGAAAAGGCAAGTGTTGGCATGGGGTTTCGGCAATTTCAATTTCTCTTGTATACGCCGGTTGAAGCACACGTTGGAGCATCCAAAAAAGCCAGCAGCGGAAGATGGACATAGTTAAATAATTTAAAAAATAAACAATGGTGGCTCTTTCGACAAGATGAGCTGGAGCACATGCAGAGAGGAGGGGGGAGGGGAAAAGAAAGATGTACAGACCAAGATGGAATACAAATCAATTTTGAAAGAATGAATTGCTTTATAACCAACCAGCTAAACCAGAAAATATGATGAAAGAGATGCGGTGTTCAAAGCTCGAGAGACAATTGGTGTCCCTAACAAGATGTTCCACATAAATGTTGCATTTCTAGGACAGTCTGTTAGAAGGCAGCACTGTTATCTCTTCCTTCTATCGACACGTATGGTAGTTCAGAGGTCTATTAAGTGGCTGATGAAGCACTTCAGGAAATTGACTTGAAGAATTCAACTCCTTTGGCTTAGAGAAAATTAATAATAACTTGAGCTGAAGATATAATGTGATGCACCACACTTTGACATGATATAATGAATCATATAACATCAGGTAAACAAGCAAATACACTAAATAGTTGCATCAAGATGGAAAAGAGTATGCATGCATTTGATCTCATTGGGAGTGAGTGGAGTTATCAAACCAGGTATCCACTAAATTTACTTGTCAAACAGAAGTTATGTAGCAGTGAATCAGGGATAAGAAGGAATAAGAACAATGAACTTGTACATTGAGAGATTATGTGTATCAGGATATCTGTCCAATGCCTAGATTACCCATGTTTCTGCATCTTATTTGATTAAAATATCTCAGAAATTATGAATCAATTGCAAATTAAGGGAACAAATTTCATTTTGTTCACTCCATTTTGAGAAAAACACAAGTCCACTTTTATTAGAGGACAAAAAACCACGGATCCCTTGGACATTAAAGTATGTGTCAGCCACGGCTATATCCATGGAATATTTTGGATTAGATGGACTCCATGGCATTCGCCTTAACACCAAAGTTTTAGTGATACATGTCAAAACACAATTTCATCAAAACAGATAGAGTTACTTACAACTAGTGAATTATAAATAGAAAGCTCCCTTTTATCAGCCACCGAAGGTCGAATAATTTCCCCAGTATACTCAACTATCTACAAAAAGAATGTAAAATATTTAAGATGTAAAATATCAGAATAATATGCAATATGAGATGATCAAAGCAATTTACCATGTCTCCTGCCCTATGCGGACATTTAGTGAAGACGCCAAAACCATGTATCCTAGATTTCCCTGAAACCGAGAATAGTTTAGATGTGAACGAATAAATTAACAATTTCCACTGCCAATCCAGAAAAAAGTTGATAATATTCTTTTATTGATTACATAACAAATAACTCAAATCACTCAAATCAGATGAAAAAAATATGAATGGAGTAGATCCATCCCCCTCCTACATTTATCACTTTACTCAGGTTTTGGTTATGATAACGTGTCTGTGAATGCAGAAGTAATTTTGTGTAACGCATATAATCTACAACAAATGATTGGTGATCAGGTTAGGAAATAATGATTCAAAACATTTGCATGCACACAATTCATTTCTTATCCAAAAATTCATTAAAGGGGTGGTTGTGAAAGATATGCCATGAAGCATACAAGCAACTAATAGATAGTGTCACACCCGGAGACTGATACCGTGCCCGCGACTGCGTGATTTTACAATGGGCTCCTATATCAACTACTTCATATTCGTTCTTGCTTTACGAAAATGATTAACTCAAGTTGCTATAGAAGTCCATTGTAGTTCATTAAACTCGTTTTAAATCTTTAAATTTTACCGACAAGAGGTATCACAATCACCCCTCCTTCAGAACGCGACGTCCTCGGTCGCACGTCACAACCTGACCCCTCGATCCACCAGCGTCGAGAATCTAGAGGTGGTTCCTACAGGTTCAAGAGGTAGCTCCCGTCATGTCGTACTTTGCCCCGCAGGTTCAAGAGGTGGCTCCCATTCTGTCATGCCCCGAGCCCGGACCTAGGCCCGCGCCTGCGCGACTGCCCAACAGGCCCCTATAGCAGCTACTTCGTATTCGTCATCGCTTTACGAAAATGATTAAGCCAAGTTGTTATAGAAGTCCATTGTAGCTCATTACAAACTCATTTTAAATCTTTATTTTTTTACCGACAAGAGGTATCACAGATAATAAGTATTGAATCACGTAGAAACAACATGCTTATGGCTTAATGAATGGAAAAGATCCTCGTTATTGGATTAAACACCTTGGCCAATGAACGTGAAACTACAGGAAACCAGAATAAATTAGACCATGAGACACAAAACAAAGAACCTCTGGTCATGTTCAACAGTCCAATGAATTGAATGGTTCCATGAAAAAGGAGAAGGCTGTAATGATAATGATAGGATAGAGTAAGTAGCCTGGGAGGTGAGAATTTAGTAAGCAGAATTTTTTTCATAAACACAACATGATATAAGTTCAAGATTAATAAGATATAGTTGCAGCAAAAAATGCTAGTTGTTCTACCACCTCATCCATTTATATTAGAAAGACAACTTAGTGGAGAGAAAAACAAGTGCTATCGTTATCAATCAAATGTTTAAGTCAAAACTACAGTGCAAGGCAAACCACACCGGAGACTCCCAGGATTTGAAAAATGAGATGAAAGGAGCAGAAGAAAATGTTGACAGCATATAAAAATCCAAGAGAGACCATTCCTCCAGACCTCCACCAACCAACAAAAGAAAAATAATCATTAATATCTGCAGAAAAGCTTACCAAATGCCAGTCTCTTTCTGAAAGTGTCCCTCATGAACTTGTACTTATCAGACACCAAAAGCATCTCACTAGATGGGTCAAGTTGATGCATCTGTAGCTTCTGAAGGTCAACAGAATATTTAGAGCCATCAAGTGCACTGGAGGATTTGTTCCGAAATGGCATATGAAGGCTGTATCCACCAACCAAGTATGGGCTGTTCTCCAAATACAAGCGCTTCGATGAAGCAGAGGCAAGAACTTCAGGTTCATTTCTCCCTCGCCTTTTGAGAGAACTATATGCCTCTACTTGCAAAGAAAAATCCATAATGGGATGATATGATAATTTACTTACATATAACAATCCAGATTAAAAACGAGAGCAAATGACTCCATTAGCAAATCAATGATTGATGCAATAAAATTCCAGAGAAAGAAGCAATCAGAAATTCTCATAACAAAACATTCTGAAATTTTGTAGACTAACACAATCTAAATCTTATTTGTCAAATCAGCTGTTGTGCATCAACTCACGACATCAAGTGTTGGGAGTCAAAGAACTGAAGCTTGGTTTTTGTCAAGGTACAGATTCGTGAGATAAGTGCTCCTATTTACAAACAGAAGCTCTTTTCTACAAGTCAACAAGAAACATTTAAAGGATAAAAAAATTCTCACAACTAAAGAGTATGGATAGAAGCTCCTCCACCAAACCAAACCCTATAAAATCTTCTAAATAAGAATAATCCATATCCCTCACGACAAACAACTACACTCACGTAAAAGTTTTACATTGAGTAAGAGAAACAGTATGGCAACAAACTGCGGAGAAAATATCCAAGACAAAGAACTGAGTATAAAAGATCGCAAGTTTTTTTCCCTGGAAATGTTTGCAAGGTTAATAACTAAGTGGATTCAATATCTCACATTTTCACTGTCAACCATCCTCAAATCACATAGCACCAAATGAATACACACACAAGTAGCATTTTCAAAGGACACTGATTGTGTATTTCTGAGTATGTGTCGTGTATAGAATGCAAAAAAAAAAACAAAAAAAAATAAACAAATAATAGATTATCATACCTGTACGGGCACAGCCAGAAGGGTTTGAAGGTGGAGTATAGTCTCCGCATTCACAGGCTTGCTGTCCAATTCGTTCATCAAGCAAAGGCTCATTGGATAAGGGCCTGTGTTTCTTGCAGAAGGAAAATAATTGAATGCACTGATCTTCCTCATCCTCATCAAAAGGAATAAAATGCAATCGATCAACATCCTCAGGCTTCATATAACATATAACATAAAAATACACACGTGAATGTAATTGATAGCAAAAAACTGACAATAAAACAGCAAGTAGTGAATACTCCAATAGGAGAAAAAAGCACTCCAAACAAAGGATAAAAATATTCCTCCAGACTCGTGTAGGGAAACTCTAGTCATTTCATACCTCGACACAAAAGCCAGCGACCCGCGCACAGAGAGGATGATATGCCACACGACAAGTACTGTTTGAACACTGCAAAAGAGCAGGAAAAAAGATGACTCAGTGCAACTGAACTAAAGAAACCGAAAATAACATCAGAAAGTCACCATCATAATTGAAATAGCATTAGCTCAAATTCAATGCCCATGCCTGTATCTATGGCTATCTGTTTAGCAATGAGCACAAAAAAGAAAAATTCATGCAGCATTCGATGAAGATTTTGAAGAATAATATCTAACAAAAGCATATTAAAGGAGTATAAGGTTAGGAACTATGATAAGGAATAATCTTTTCCGGTTCATTATCTCGGAAACTTGAAGTATGGAGGGGATATGGTATGAAGATCAGTGTGTAATGGTAATGTAAATTAATCTGACTGGGAGAATACTAGCAACTCGTCACACACACGTTAAGCATAAATCTCAAAACGGAAACATATCAAATTAGAAATCAAATTTTATTCTTTTAATTGTAGATTCTCTAAGGAAGTTGATCTCCTACGAGTTGTGAAATATTCAGGAATCGTGAGAACAGGTATTTTTCACAAGAACAATATGCAGAAGTATAAAACGATTAAATTTGGAAGAAAATTTTTCCATTAGTGTTTCAATAAAAGTCATGGCACCTACATCGTCGCAACACCTTGAAAACCAACAAGCAAAAGAAAAATAATGGACATCAAAACCGTGTAAGAAGGCAGGAGTAAAAGAAAAATAAGAGAGTGACAACCCAGGCACGGAGCAGAAAGAACAAGGAATAATCTACCTGAATACATGCACCATAAGGAACACCACATATGCTACATAATAGCTTCCAGCGATCCTTCACAATTAAGAAAGTAAAAATGTAAAAATATTCAGTATTATAATTTTCAGTAACAGAACTAAACTGAAAAATTAAAACACTGCCTAGTGTTTTGAAGCCATTCTAAGGAGTAAATCAGCAGAGTTCGTAAAAAAAGACCTGGGGCACTTCAAAAGTAGCATATCAGGATAATATATATTGAGAAGAAGCCAGAAGTTAATAGAAGGGATACTAGAATGAGAGAAGATACCTTATGGATTCTGTGAATCCCATCGATGGGCTCCATTTTCTTAATATCAGATAAACAAGTTTCTGGGTATAACAAATTAATCGATTAACTTCAATATTTTTATGTATAAGAGAACAAAATTGTGAACAAAACGGAAACCTGGTATCCATATAGCACAAGCAAGATGAGCCCACTCCCCATCTGTGGTCGGCTTCATGGCACCCCCTAAATCAAGGTATAGTCACATACTTTAATACTACAAACGGCCAATGCCCCAAATAGATACACATATGAAACTGAGAGAGGAAAAATAAACAGATGGATTTTTGAATACCTATAATAGGACACAAGCAGCAGGGAGGAGGTAGTTCAGGAGCTCCAGGACGACACAAGTTGCACAACCAAAGAGCGCCATCAGTAGGCTCAAGTTCACCATAGCATCTAGCATGCACCTGGATGAATATTTACAGTATGTTACAGGTAACATGGATCGAGCAAAATTTAACAAAAAAGAGAAGTGATAAATAATTTCATCTCAAAGAAAACAAAAGATAAACAAAAAAATCACAAGTGAGACAGATGGAAGGCAAGGAAAATTTTAAGGTCACGTTGCTGATGAAAAGATGGCAGTTTGAAGAGCTTCAAAGATTGCCAAGGGGCCTTCAAATGTGCCAGAAAATCACAACAAGCTCATGCCATAAGACAACAATGAGTAGGTAAATTATTTTTCTTTCAGCTACAGATAGTTTATGGCTGGATACAGATGCAGCTTTATGCTGGATATTTAAAAAGAAAAAACATATAAACATCATCTATAAACTGCACCATGCTACAGCAAAAACTTTTATGATTAACATATAAGATAAGAAAGTTAAATGATAGTAGTAATGCCGTAGAACGGCGTTCTTCAAAATATACAACTAAGATGAAGTAAAACAAGTGAAGACAGCTAAGATGAATCAAACAAGTATTTCAAAACATAATCATGACATGCTGCCCACAAGAAGCAACCAAATACTCACTAAACAAATAAAAAATTTAATAAACATGGAATTCTGGATGCAGCTATAACTTCAGGCCATGATGGTATACACGAATGGGATAAGATGGGGATAGAAAGTTTGGGAATGGAACAGGATAGAAGATGAATGTCATTTATATACCATTCCTATGATCGGTACCATAAAAAGTGAAAAACAAATGGAATGAAAAATCGAACTTTGATTTCAACTTATGATTGATAGGTGAAATAAATGGTAGGAATAGATTGGCTAATCCTATAGGAAATGGAGGGAATGAATATTCCCAGCTTCTATTCCCAAGAATATGTTGGTCCCACGTGCGGTAGTTTGAGACAATAAATATGAAAATAAAAAATAAACTGGACACCGAGATTTACGTTGAGAACCCCTAAAATTATTATGGTAAAAACCACGGACAAGATGAAAAGAATTACACTATAATATTTTGTGATGTACAACTCACTCACTGTATTTCCAAAGAGAACACACACTCTCTTAATACAAAAGAACAAACACCTCACAAATATTATAGAACTAATAGGAAGAATAAGAAAACTCAAGAGGAGGCTTGAGAATGGGATACATTGAAATGGCGAATGATACATCTATTTATAGATACATAATTGCAGTGTGAACCTTCGTCTATAATTTCAGAAAATCAGCTGCCGTGTTCAAATTCTCTTCACATTCAAAGAAGGCTGCCCCCTGTCATTCTTTGCCTACCTTTTTTTTGACTAATCAATTTGCCAACATTTCTCCCACTTGGAGATTTGATTGAGAATCAAACACATCTCTACACATATTTTCAATCTTGCCATCACCTGCTGCTTACGTTGCAGCTAGGCCACTTGAGGATCTACACCACTCAAACTTATCGGTGTTTACTGGCTTGGTCAGAAAATCAGCTATGTTATCTTTTATATGGATCTTCTGCATATCCACACTTCTTTCTTCTACTACTCCACTCACAAAGTGAAATTGTACTCCAATGTGTTTCGTCCTGGAATGAAAGGCTTGATTCCTTGCGATGTGCAAGCCACTCTAACTGTCACAAAACAAAGAAACATTCTCTTGTTTGTGCCCGATCTCATCCAATAACCTTTTAGTCCATATTGCCTCCTTGCAAGCTTGAGTAGCTGCCATATATTTATAGCCTCCGTTGTAGATAACGCCACAACTGTCTGCAGTTTTGAAACCCATCTTACAGCTCCTCCTGCAAGTGTAAACACATAACCAGTAGTAGATTTCCTCTTATCAGGATCACCTGCATAATCCGAATTGACATAGCCCCTGAGTGTAATATCTGATCCTCCATAACATAATGCAACATTTGAGGTACCTTTAATCTATCTAAGAATCCTCTTAGCTGTACTCCAATGCTCTCGTCCAGGATTCGCCATATACCGAAAAACTGCTTCCACTGCTTGTGCAATGTCCAGTCTTGTACAGATTATAGCGAATATCAAACTTCCCATTGCTGATGCATATGGTACTCGAGACATCACCATCCTCTATGCTTCACTGCTAGGACACATCTCAGAGGATAACTTGAAGTTAACATGAAGAGAGGTTGATATTGGCTTACTATATTGCATGTTGAAGCGTTGCAAGACTTTTTTCAAATATTTTTTCTTGGAAAGCCAAATCTTTCTGTTACTTATATCTCGGTGAACTTGCATCTGTAGAATCTTGTTTGTTGGTCCCAAGTCCTTCATATCAAATTCCCTAGCCAGCTGTGCCTTCAATCCTTGGACCTGATCTTTGTTGGGACCTGCTACCAACATGTCATCCACATACAACAGCAAAATAATATAATCATCACCAGACCTCTTGAAATACGTACAAAGGTCTGCATTCAGTCTGTTGTATTCAAGGCTCATGATATAGAAATCAAATCTCTTGTACCAACACCTCCACACTTGTTTGAGACCGTACAGAGATTTGTTCAACCTGCAAACCAAGTTCTCTTTGCCTTTTACCGTAAAGCCTTCTGGCTGAAACATATAGATTTTCTCTTCAAGATCTCCATGAAGAAACGATGTTTTCACATCTAACTGTTCTAGATGTAGGTCAAACACCGCACATAATGCCAGAACTACTCTGATTGTTGTAAGCCAAACCACAGGAGAAAATATCTCATTGAAGTCAATGTCTTCTTTATGAGCATATCTTTTTACCACCAATCAAGCACGATACCGCTCCACTTGGTTATTGTCATCACGCTTGATCTTATAGACCCATCTATTTCCAATGGTTTTCCACCCTCGTGGTAGTGTAACAAGATCTCAAGTTTTATTCCTGTCTAATGCCTCCAACTCTTCTTGCATTGCTATCATCGACAAGGATACATCCGAGCTTTGAGTAGCCTCATGGAAACTCGATGGTTCACCATCTTCTGATAATAGATAATATGCAATTTTGCTTTCAGTGACATAATCTGAAAGCAAACCTGGTGGTCTTCTGTCTCGAGTTGACTGCCTCACATTGGAAACCTCAGATTCAACATGTTCTTGTTCTTCGTGCTCTGGTACTGCTTCAAAAGAATTTTGACATTCGTCCGTCTTATTTTCCACCTGAAATATAGTAGTTTCTGAATTTCGTGTCTTTCTTCCTTTACTTTATCTTCCTCGAAGATAACATCTCTGTTGATGACAAGCTTGTGAAAAGTACGATCCCACAGACGAAACCCTTTTACTCCATCTGCATAAACCAAGAAGATACATTTTCTAGATTTTAAATCCAACTTCGATCTTTCTTGCTCATTGTACAGAACGTACACAGAACTTCCAAATGTATGCAAATGAGAATAATCTGTCGACTTCCCGATCCACATCTCCATCGGAGTCTTCAGATCAATCGCCACTGAACGAGAACGATTGATAATATAACAAGCGGTTTTGACTGCTTCCGCCGAAAATGACTTGTCCAAACCCGCAGTCCACAACATAGCTCTTGTTCTGTCCAACAAGGTTCTGTTCATCCGCTCCGCCACTCCATTCTGTTGAGGTGTGTAAGCCGTCGTAAACTGTCTTTTGATGCCTTCATGTTGACAATATGCATCAAATTCGTCACTGGTATATTCTCCCCCCTTGTTAGTTCTCAAACACTTGATTTTCTTTTCTAAATCAAGTTCAACCCGTGCTTTGAAATCTTTGAAGATCTGGAAAACGTCTGATTTCTTCTTGATTGGGTACAACCAACATCTCTTAGAGAAATCATCAATGAACAAGACAAAGTATCTAGCTCCTCCTAGGGATACAACCGGTGCTTGCCAAACATCCGAATGAATCAACTCCAATATGTTTTTGCTTCTAGCAGTAGAAGTGTCAAACTTTAATCTGTGTTGTTTACTGGTAACACAATGCTCACAAAAGGGTAATGACACTTTTGTAAGTCCCGGCAGCAGCTTCTGTTCTGAGAGAATTTTGAACCCTCGTTTTGACATATGCCCAAGCTTTCTATGCCATAACATCGTTAATTCTTCTCCTGAACGAATTGATGCAACAGCTAGTTCCTCCTCTTTGTGTATTTCTCCCAAAAGTACATACAGATTTGCAACAACTTTTTCCACCTTCATAACAACAAGCGCACCCTTCACAATTTTCATGATCCCGTTCTCGATACGTGTTTTGCACCCGATATCATCCAATTGCCCCAAGGACAAAAGATTTTTCTTCTGTCCCTTCACATGCCGTACTTCCTGTATTGTGCGAATGATGTCATCAAACATTTTTATTTTGATAGTACCGACCCAAGCGATTTCCAAGACATGATCATTTCCCATGAATACAGATCCTTCTGAGACTGGTTCCTAATAATCAAACCATTCTCTCCAAGACGCTATGTGCCACATCGCTTCTGAATCCATAATCCATGTGTCACAAAATTTGTATCTGCCTTCTGCAACTTTTGCCGCTTCGTTGAATAATATTTCACCACCGCCTGAAGTACTAGCCACATTTCCTTGAGAACTCTTGTTGATACTCGTACACTTTTTCTTGAAGTGCTCTATACCTACACATTTAAAGCAGTAAATATTTTTCTTCTTATTTCTCGACTTTGATCTACCTCGTCTTTGGCTCCCACTAGAGTCACGGTCCATAAATCTTTCTCTTATCATTGTTAAAGCCTCTACCTGTTTCGATGTTACCAACCTATCTTCCTTATTCTTACGCCGACTTTCTTCTCCGAAAATCGCAGTTAAGACATCGTCGAATGATAAAAGCCCATAAAAATATTGTTGGTAATGTTGATGACAAGTTGATTATATGAATCTGGTAGACTTTGAAGTAGAAGCTCCGCACGTTCATTTTCCCCTATTTTATGCCCCATGGACGTGAGTTGGGCAAATAGAGTATTTAGTGTGTTGATATGGTCGGTCATCGATGAGGATTCCGCCATCCGAAGGGTATAAAGCCTTCTCTTTAGGAAAATCATGTTGTATAACGACTTGACCTCGTACATCTTTCTCAAAGTATCCCAGATAACTTTTGCTGTTTTTATCTCAGAGATACTTGACAATACTTCGTCTGTTATAACCAAGTGTAAATTGGCAACAGCATTATCATTCATCTCATTCCACTTTCCATCGTCCGTAATTTCCACTGGTCTATCTCAAATAGCCGTCAAGCAATTCTCGTTTCTTAAAGCTGCTTGTATCTTTATTTTCCACGGCATAAAATTGCTTCCGTGGAACTTTGATATCTCGTACATGCCCGCCATTATGTCTACAACAATTTAGTAGACTGAACAAAAATAATCTCGTCTTATTAAAAAAAAATCTCAAAAATATTTTCTGATGTGGAAGATCAGTACCTGCAACCACAGAGCATACTCATAATTTTAAGAATTTTAAACCAAGGCTCTGATACCACTTGTTGGTCCCACGTGCGGTAATTTGAGATAATAAATATGAAAATAAAGAATAAACTGGACATCGAGATTTACATGGAAAACCGCTAAAATTATTAGGGTAAAAACCACGGACATGATGAAAAGAATTCCACTTTTGTGATGTACAACTCACTCACTGTGTTTCCAAAGAGAATTAACACTCTCTTAATACAGAAGAACAATCACCTCACAAATATTACAAAACTAATAGGAAGAATAAGAAAACTCAAGAGGAGGCTTGAGAATGGGATACTAAATAGATGCATCATTCTAGCGTGAACCTTCCTTCGTCTGCAATTTCAGAAAATCAGTTGCCGTGTTCAAATTCTCTTCACATTCAAAGAAGGCTGCCCCATGTCATTCTTTGCCTACCTTTTTTTTTTACTAATTCAATTTTCCGACAGAATCAGGGAATAGGCATTCCAAATACCAAGCATATGAAGATTTCAATTTTAAAACAAAGGATAAAAACAAAGACATACCATCATTCTGCATTTGTCACACTGAAGGAATAAATTGCTCTCGTACTCCTGAAATAAAAAATGTGCATCAGTAGATACAGTGAACATTGTAGAAATGATACATCTCGTTTCCTCAATTTAAAAGGCACCATCCCCACCCCTAAGATCCTGCCTCCCTCCAAAAAATAAGCGTATTTGACTTTCCACACCAACATAGTTCCACACAGCGGCAGAACTCATTTCTTCAACTACCACTTCAAGAGAACCCAAGCACCATCATCAACACCACAGAACCAGTTTCCACTTTTTCCTCCTTCTAATCCTTCCCCATTGCGTCCCCTCAGTTCTTTACTAACTTCTCCGGTCGCACCCACCATTTATAGTTTCTGCTTTATTGTTGAAATATTGAATGCTGTTTTAATTTTCATTCATCAGGTTTTGGGGAAGATTACATTGCAAAAGCTGCTGATGAAAGGATTTTTGAGATGTTAACTAGAATGAGATTGAAATCATTCAACAAATTATTACTCAACACTACTGCTCTCTTGATAAAAACATCGCATTAATTATGGTGTGATAGTTTATCGAAAAAAATCCAACTTATTACCAGGCACGTGATTTAATGAAGTTTGAGGAAATGTAATCAAATGAGGGAGTGTCATTCATCAATCATCTTCCTAACATAGTAATAAAAACATCCACATACTTTTCGTGATTTATTCTTTGACTTTCCACACCAACACATTTCCACACAACGGCAGAACTCATTTCTTCAACTACCATTTCAAGAGAACCCAAGCACCATCACCACCACCACAGAGCCAGTTGCCACTGTTTCCTCTTTGTAGTCCTTCCCCATTGCGTCCCCTCATTCTTTCCTAATTTCTCTGGTCGCACCCACCATTTATAGTTTCTGCTCTATTGTTGAAATATTGAATGGTGTTTTATTTTTCATTCATTAGGTTTTGGAGAAGATTACATTGCAAAAGCTGCTGATGAATTTGGAAAGGATTTTTGAGATGTTAACTAGAATGAGATTGAAATCATTCAACAAATTAATACTCAACACTACTGCTCTCTTGATAAAAACGTCACATTAATTATGGTGTGATTGTTTATCGAAAAAATCCAACTTATTACCAGGCACATGATTTAATGAAGTTTGAGGAAATGTAATCAAATGAGGGAGTGTCATTTATCAATCATCTTCCTAACATAGTAATGAAAACATCCACATACTTTTCGTGATTCATTTTGCCAAGCAAGAAAGAAATTATATAAAGAGTGAACTGATATCTTTGAGTCGAATTCAAAGAAAAACGAGAGAGCAAATCAATCTAAAGAAATTCTTGCTCCAGAAGTAAAAGAGCAGTCAAGCCCGAATTTAATTAATACAGCTGATCCGTGACTAGAAAATAATATTTACCTCATCCATATGGCAAACATTGCACTTATCAAGGTCCCTCCATTCAACGTGAACAGATCTGTAACCAGAAGAACCGCCCTTGGTTCTTTTAGATGCAGATTGAGAGGATTTCGATTTCTGTCTAGAATTTGACATTTCCTGCAAATATTAGGATGAAATTTTACAATCCATGATAGGCATCAGAAACGTGGGCTCAAACAATTCTTTCACTGCGATAAGAAATCACTAAATTACCGATGAGGGTTTATGGCAAAAGCAAACAAACTATAGCCCTAATTTAACTGTAAATATAGAACAAATACGCACATGCGTACACGCATCGTCCGCGGTATTTATGATACATGTCATTGATCAGGATTATTTAAAGATAAGTGTCGTTCACAAAAATACAGAAATCCAGATAAGATACACCAAAAGAAAGAAATTCACATGCAGTTGCGACCGTTATGTTTAGGAACAGTTGACATAAATAGCAAGACATCCTATATTCTGATTCTTACTTGTGGGGGGGAAGAAATAGCTCTCCCAGGTAGTTTATTGAGGGAAAATGTAGAAGGTCCAATCGAATTGGTCAAACTAACACATTTATATGTCATGAAATGTTGAATTGGGATCATTGGATCAAGCCCTTATTTTGATTCAGTATCTATATGGTCTAATTTGTCTTGCTAAAAGGGAATTAGAAATTGTTTAAGGCTAAACAGGATATTACATTCTAAAATTTTATATAATCAGACTAACTCAAAAAGTAGTTGAACTGTCATTTCACATTATTTGTACAATGCGAAAATTAGTGATTTTGCCTACATACGAGGATAACATAAAGCAAGGTCAATGAATTATAGATTCCTAGGGGTAAAACTAGTGCGCAAATCAATTTAACTTGATAAATGCTTAGGAGAGAAGACTAACTTCTTCAAGTAATATATAGTATGATTGTCCATTCCTACCTGGATGAGTTTTGAAACTTTTGGGTGGGACAAACCAAACATAAATGACCCGGATTTAAAGCTATGTTCAGTTTCAACAGCAGCTTTGTGATCAGAAATGCTTGTTCGCACCTTCTTAACCCGTTCATATATTTTATTCCAACAAGCAGATGGAGTTGATCCATTAAACTGAAAGGAAAAATATTTCAACAAAAAGGATAAATCAGTATTAATCGTGTATATAGCAAGGTAAAACAAGTTCAAATAAAATTTACATTGAATCAATTGAAAACAAAAACAAATCAAACTGATGGTAAGGGAACCCCATAATAAAAGGTAAAAAGCAACAAAGAACCATATCAATTGGCTTAAGTTGAAGAAAATATATGCAAACCACGGCATGGTATTAACATTTTAATTCAAACACACTTTTAATGATGAAAGAAAATAAAGTAAAACACAAAAAAGATTGCTCATTTATAAATTCATAGAAGTCTCTAGGATGCCTCAATGCCAGAATTTACATACTAGAGATTACATTCACAAGGAGACATATTAGCTTAAATGTGAAGCAACCGATTTAGATTCACATCCAAAAATCACAAGCTCTGAAGTTAAACATCAGGCATGGCAACTCTTGAGAACAACATAGTATAGTGCACATGAAATGACGTCAAAAATGAATGTACAGGGAAAAGGACGAGAAAACTAGCAACGAACATGAAAAGTAAATGAATGCATAGAAAGACAATGGACAAAAAGTAACTGCACAAGAATAGAAGGAGAAACTGCTAGTCTTATAAATAATATCACTGCCGGATACCTCTTCTTCATCATCTGTTGTAACTCTAAAAAGAGGTCTGGTCCTGGAGTCAACATCTCTTAGTACTTGCATCTTATATAAGACGCACACACTTGGATCTGAAGCCAGATTAAAAACAAATATAGAACTAGGGTAAGGCCAATAATATTATAGGATACAATGAAAATATATGATTAAGTTACAACCCGAAGAGACGTCAAGAGCAGTAAATCACCCGCTATTGAAGGAAACTTCCTCATAGCGGTATACCCCTCAGGCCATTTTAATCTCTCATTTCGGAAATTATCAGTCTCTTTGACAAGCTTTCCTGCATGTCCAATCACGGGTAATGAGCTTAAGAGTTGGTTAATAAATTATATGAGAAAAGATCAACTTCTTTCACAAGTAAAAATGAAGAATCATGATGCCATAGATGTTATCACAAGTATGCTAGCCTTTGGGTCCTCCTTTTCAAGATCAAGCCCCATCATACTGCAGGTCTCATATATTTGCAATATCAGGCAGTCGCAATATGGAACGCTCAAATAGAAGTAAGACTACTAAACAGAAACAGAAACTCCAATAACATAAGAGAATCCTTTCACCAGTACAATGTACAGAATGTTAACTTATCAAAACCTACCGAGGCTAATCACTTGCAACCCTCCAGATTCAAGTTGGCAACTCTTGAGGTCTTCAAGTTTCCTCGACATTTCTTCATGGCATAGGCACTCTTCATCACCTGAATCAGCTCCATCTTCTTGCTCTCCACTTCCACTATCATTATTATCAGCCTCACGGTTCTCACCACCATCTCGCAGCTGTAGCATTTCTTTCGGGAGCTTCTGTTCGCTAAGATACCTAATCAAATGCATCCAGTATCTTAATAATCGTTATCAGCAATCATAAAAGATGAACCATTTTGTTCAACCTTGTTTCTCCACAAAATTAAAACGCGAAAAAAAATCTTTAAATTACTCTAGTCTTAGCATATGATTCATATTCATCAAAATGACCCAATACAAGTGAATATTTAATATAAAACCCATTAACTGTCCTTAAATGCATGAAAATCATGGTTTCAGTCTGAAATTCATCCAAAATCCATACAATAAGGCAATGAGGCATTATCTCCCCATTCAGAGATGGGAGAATCCTTAGGATATCTGAAAAAATTTGCCTAGATACTTTTTTTCTAGTCTAAATAGAGAAACTGTCATTCTTTACAACAAAATGTTGAAAAACAAACCTTTCAAACCATGATAAGTAAAAATTTATAAACATGGGTTTGACCATCAAAAAGTTACATAAAGGAGTTTGGCCGTTCAAATCAACAACTCACACCATTTCTGGACAGCTAGCCATGGTTTAGTTTGGTATGATCAGGTTCTAAAAGGTTCTCATTGCCTTTGTACCAACGACTGAAATACATGAGAGAAAATCAATTAATTAATTAAAAGTCAAACAGTTTGTTTTTAATTAAAAACCATGCAATGTAAAAAGAAAACAAAAAAAATCAAAATAGTGATTTATAGGTTCAGACTGGGGATTTTAGAAGGGAAATTGTCAGTCACCACATTGTTCAAATGGGTAAAACCAAGCTGGCAACGTGATAAATACGGTACAACATTCACCCAAATTATTCACCCAAGAAAAAGAACAATGGGAAATTGGAAAAAATTTTAATGACTCTAGGGAAAGGTATCAACCAAACAGTAAATCAAGACTTGCCACAATTTAAATGTAAATCATCAACCCCGCTTAGTTTTTTAACTTGACTGCCTGACTGGTGTCTTATCACCTATCTAATATTTGTGTTACTTTGCTACTTGTGTTTGTTGACTCACTCAGATATGCCCGGAATATGCCCGGAGCTTTACTCTCTTGGTCAATAAAATCACATTTACTGATAAAAAAAGGACAAGAAAAATATGATGGGGTTCTGCGTTCTCACTTTTCCTTACCTCCAGAAAGTTTTTGTCAAATGCAAGTTAGCTCATTTAGAATTCTAAAGATCTGAGCTTCAAGTACTTAAATTGACAAAACTCACATTTTTGCCTCCTCCAATGCTCGAGCAAAAGCTGGTTTCTTGCACTTCAAATGGCAGGAAGAAAGAAGGCCCTTGAGAAAAGAAATAACCTGTTTCTTCGTAACCCTGAATGGTATAAAAAGCAATCAAAAATCCATTAAACTACCCAAAAATTACTCGTGAATTCCAGGAGCATAATCACAACAACAAAACTGCATCATAGTCTTGGGTAGGAAAATTTCTTCAAAACATTAAAAGAAAAGATACCTAGCAAAATCATAGGTGCCAAAGAACTGCACTAGGACTGATTTTTCCCCGTATGTTTTGTTTAAACCTTTGTGTGTACCCACTTGAGATTCATCTAGAACAATAGCTGGCCAAACAGCATGTCCTACATAAAAAATTTGATAACTTAACTGAAAATGGGCTTTAGCTCTCACTGTTTGATAAAAAGTCATACTCGGTGCGTCAAAATAAAAATGGCTTTTTTTGGTAAAGCCACTGAATTTATGCATGGTGAGGGGGAGGTGAGGCCCTACCAGCTCATTAACTCGGAAGAATTTAGTACGTAGGAGGTAACGGTCAGATAAACCTCCAAAATTTACAAGCAAGAAAGTAAAATACCATGTAAACCTAAATGACAGCCAGTTATTTCCAAAATAATAAAACTCTCTGTAACGAATAGCACTTTTTAAGTAAACGTTACTTTAATGCATGATTGTGAAATTTGAAAAATGGTAATGGAACTTTCTCGAGAGTAATTAAATGAGAGAAAGAAAAAAAAGAATCAGACAACAAGAATCAGATAATAAATGAAAGAAAATAAAAAGGAAAGTTAATTGGCATTTAATGTCAATTTTAGGCATCTCATTAAACAAATCTGGACACCGAGTTATTATGATTGAACCACCGCTATTGAGTGTTAAATGGAGACTGAAATTCCAATTATTCTCTTTTATGTACTTAAAATCCAGATGTTTAGACACGTTTCTGAAGCTAATGGGACGAGGGTAGAAGGCAGTCTTTCCTTTAAAATAAATATCTAAATTCTTTATCAAACATGCAATTGTTTGACTTCAATGGGCAGGGACTGGTGGATGGGTAAGTCTTTTTTTTTTACAAGTAGTTATCATCACAAAATCTTGTTTTAGATTTAATTGTGACATATTTTACAACTATTGTCCAGTATGACAGTCACTATCTGCGTTCCAGGTAAGAAATAGGAAAATGAAACCCAGCTAACATAAATTGTTTATTCTCTCATTCGTAACTTAAGAATTTTATTTATGCTAGTCACCATAAAAATCAGCAGTAACCAAAGAATCAATACATTTAAGTGTTCTACAATTCTGTTTGTCAAGAACAAGTTCTACAAATTCTCATCATAGAAGATTCATTAACTCATCATTATTACAATAGCGTCACAAAACGGACCAATTAAAATATTATGAAAATAGACACTGAGATTCCATCTGCAGCATAAATATATGAAGCAAGGCCAAGGGGCTACGCGTGGACTTTCATGAGCTTGTAACTTGTGGAATATGCAGTGCATAAGAACCTTAAAATTACCTGATCATATATACAGAAAAAAAAGGCAATACAACTTTGAAGAAATAATTTAATACAATGAATTGAACTCCAAACTCATCATATTTTAGTCTCTCTGTGTTAAATAGAACTGCAATTTCTAATTGTCAGATCAGACTTTGGAAATTGAAGCGGGGAAATAGATGCATGTCCGACAAGTGGAGAGAAAGAAATCAAAGTTGTTACGCGTTGCATGGAATGTATCAAATGGATTAACTGCAATTTCACAACAAACTCGTGAATGTTTTTATTTCAAATATTGACAGCAGCAAATATTGTGTAAAATCATATTTTAGCTTCTCGACAAACTTCAGAAATGGGACAGACTTTGTTTGATCCGATTCAAAGTAATGTAATAATTAACATTAAAAAATTATTCATGTTGGCTTGCTTCTGCTTGATTTGCATTAAATGCGGACTAAAGCAACACTGCTCCAAAATGCTTGCCTCTTGATTTCATCATGTAATTTCACAAAACATTTAAGCACAACGATTTTACAATCGAAAGAAAAGGACTATATATTTTTTCTTACATACACTAAATCCACACCCAGTATTGCCACGAAAAATAATCGAGGAAATGTTTTCGGATCTACTATCAATGCCCAGGTTCATTGAACCGAGATAAATTTTGTTGAGCACTTTCTTAGTAATTAACCAAAAAGAATGAGCAAAAAATTCTTCTATGCCAGTCATTTCCGCCATTTAAGTTCTTAATGTAAACAATGTGCGCAAAATGGTTCCCTTCTAATGAGCCCTTTATTGCACTGGCAGGGCTACAGTATATTACAAGAAATGACTAATTTGTAGCCTCCAAAATGAACTTAACATACGAAAGAACTTTCTTTAACATGGATAATAATTTTCCAACCTTTCCAGAACTACGAGTATGAGATGCTTTGATAGATTGATTGAGGAACTACATCTAATCGATCCACCACTCCTGAATGCCAAGTACACATGGACCAACTTTAGGACACAACCGATTTGTTGTCGTCTTGACAGATTTCTAATAACTAAGGGATGGAAAGAAATTTTCAAGAATTACAGACAAAAAGTACTGCCGAGAATCACTTCCGATCACAATCCGGTTTCTTTTGACACTAGTACTTTGCGCTGGGGACCGACACCTTTTAGGTTTGAAAATGCGTGGTTGACACATTCCAAGTTCAAAGAGATGGTCAGGGAATGGTGGAATGATGGAATATATCAAGGGTGGGAGGGGTATAAATTCATGTCAAAACTGAAAAGGATCAAAGCGGATGTATCTAAGTGGAACAAAGAGGTTTTTGGAGATGTGGGTTTTAAGATAAAGGAGCTGACCAGGGATATTCATAGGCTGGACGAATTAGAGGCGGCGGGTAGGTGGTCTGAGGCGTTGAAAGATGAAAGAAAAAATTTAAAAGTCGAGTTGGAATTGAACATGTTAAGAAGAACACAAATGCAATGTCAAAAAGGGAAACTCAAGTGGATGAGAGAAGGGGATCAAAACTCTAAATTCTTTCACTCTTTACTTAGTGACAGAAGGAACAAAGCACTGATTGACATTGTGGAATTGGAAGATGGCTCAAGAGTCACTGAAGACAGAATCATTGAAGATGAAATTCTGAATTTCTATCGCAGATTGTATATGACTGGAGCAGAGGGACAGCGAGAATTCGAATCTGAGTCCGAAGAATTAAGAGGTCTAGATTGGTGTGCAATAGATATCAGTCAATCACAAGAGTTGGAGGCACCTTTTTCGGAGGATGAGATCAAAAAGATGGTTTTTGAGAGTGATGGATGCAAGGCTCCGGGTCCAGATGGATTCACAATGGCTTTCTATCAACATAATTGGGACACGGTAAAAGATGATTTAATTAGAGTCTTTGCTGATTTTTTCAAAAGCGGAATTGTTAATGGTGTTACAAACGAGACTTATATTTGCCTTATTCCGAAAAAAAAAATGCGATGAGAGTAAAAGATTTCAGACCGATTAGCTTGATTACGAGCTTATATAAAATCTTATCTAAGCTTTTGACAAATAGATTGAAAAGGGTCATTAATTCCACAATCGCGGAGAACCAAAGTGCGTTCATTACGGGAAGACAAATATTGGACTGCTGCTTGATTGCTAATGAGGTGGTAGAATTTTATCGAAGAACGAAGAAGAGTGGATGGATGTTCAAAGTGGATTTGGAAAATGCTTACGATTATGTTGACTGGAATTTTTTAGATTGGGCACTGATGAAGAAAGGCTTCGGAATCAGATGGAGGAAGTGGATATTGGGGTGTGTTTCTAGCGTCTCCTACTCGATTTTTATTAACGGAAGGCCAAGGGGTAAAATCAAAGGAGAGAGGGGGCTTAGACAAGGGGATCCACTTTCACCACTTCTTTTCAATTTAGTTGTAGATGTCTTGGGAAGAATGATCGACAAGGGAAAGGTGGATGAAAAAGTTAGAGGTTTCGAAGTAGGAAGACAGAAAGTTCAGATTTCTCACCTGCAATTTGCTGACGACACTTTATTTTTCGCAAAGTCTAAACAGAATCTGCTGGAAATTGTTGACATACTACAAAAATTCTGCATGCTCTCGGGTCTAAAGATCAACATGGATAAAAGTTTGGTGGTGGGCTTATTCATGGATGATGTGGAAACAGACACAATGGCTACCACCATCGGTTGTAAGAAAGGTAACTTCCCACTTAAATATCTAGGTGTCCCATTGGGGGGCAATCCTCTGAAGATGGAGTTCTGGGATCCAGTTATTTCGAATATGAAAAGGAGACTAGCAAACTGGAAAAAATCTTTTCTATCTAGGGGCGGGAGACTTACACTGATTAAGGCTGTATTGAGCGCTTTGCCTTCTTACTTTATGTCCATATTCAGAGTTCCGAATAAGGTGGGGAAATTAATGGAAAGATTGATGAGAAACTTCTTGTGGGATGGACCGGATGGCGAGAAGCATTGTCATGTGGTGAATTGGGATCAGGTGTGCAAACCGCTAGCCAGCGGGGGATTGGGAGTTGGAAATATTCGTCTAAGAAATAAAGCACTCCTCGGTAAGTGGTGGTGGAGAGGCTCAGTGGAAAGGGAGACTATGTGGAAGAAAGTTATTACTGGGATTTATGGTACGCAAGATAATGGATGGGATTTGGGTCTAGCTGGAAATTCTACTTTCAAAAGTCCGTGGAAGGGTATTTCTAGATCGTTTCCGGCTTTTCATTGATTGGTTAAGGGAGTTCTTAAAGAGGGGAATTTTATCCGTTTTTGGGAGGATAAGTGGGTGGGGGGGGGTTCCTTTTCTTATTTGTTTTCCTTCATTGTTTGTGATTTCAAGTCTTACTACAAACCTATCTCATGTTTTGTTGAGAATGTCAGTAGGGAGGGGATGAGTGTTCAACAATGGGACATACGATTCATGAGGAATATGTATGAGGAAGAAGAGGCTCAATTCAGTGAGCTATTAGGGGTTTTAAATGATATTCGGTTGGAGACGGGGGTAGACGATTATAGAATTTGGGTGGGAGATTCATCGGGGAGGTTTTCGGTTAAATCGTTTTACAACTCTTTTTACTCTTCGAGTAATAATTCACCTTTCCCTTACTGCTTGAATATCTGGAAAATACCTGTGCCGCCAAGGATTCAAGTATTCTCGTGGATTGTGGCGTTGAAGAAATTGCAGACTTTTGATGTGTTGCAAAGAAGATGGTCAACTAATGCGTTAAGTCCGCAATGGTGTAGTCTGTGCCGCAGCAATGAAGAGAGTCAAGATCATCTCCTCCTTCATTGTGCTTTCTCTACACAGATTTGGATCAAAGCTTTCAAGGAGCTGGATCTGGTGTGGGCTATACCGGATAAGGCTAAGGATATGTACACAGTAGAACCGAGCTTGCATAAAGGAAGGAAACATTTGAGATTTTGGTTCACCATCGTCCATTGCATTTTTTGGTCCATTTGGATGGAAAGGAATAAAAGAATTTTCGAAGATAAGGAGGAGGTGGTTGAAGAACTATGGGACAAAGTCAAAATTTAGAGTGGCATGTTGGGTGAAGATTTGGAAAGAATACGAACATCTGAGTGTCTCTCAAATTTACAGGGACTGGAATTTTGTCCTCGTTTAAGATGTGTTGAACTTGTTTTTAATTTTCGTAGGAGTTTTATTCTGAATTAGCGGATGTCTTATCCGCCTATTGTACTAAATCCCTTTTCATCATTAATATTATATGTCTCTTATCAAAAAAAATAATAATAATAATTTTCCAAAATCAAATGATAGGCTGTGAAATGGCAACATCTTCTTGCTTTCTGCTACGGTAATTGTAATGGGATACGTTAATTTAACAGAAATAATTATATGCATCTTGTTGCAGCAGCAGGACACTGTGCGTATATTCTTTGAAATGATCATCCCCTTTATTAATGCTGATTTGCACAAAATAACTATATCACTGCCAAATGTCCAAAATCTGTATATTCAGACACTAACTGAAAAGACACTAAAACAAAATCCATAAAACTCAACTTAATTACCAGTACCCGTTATTTAGCGAAATTCCCTCACTCAAAAATGAGGAATCTCTTCAATGATCCTCAGAGGTTCAACAAATGCAATTTGTTCCTACTAGCAAAAGGGATTTCATGAACAATTCCTAAAGGCACATAGCAGATCTTTTTGGCAGGATTAAGAATGGGCTTGAAGAAGCAACTTCCAATAGCAACTGATTTCAAAAATATAAGTATTGCAAAGTGACAAAAAATCCATTATTTTATGAAGGGTAATCCAATAGAAACATATACCATAAAAGATTTGCAATGTTTAAATAAAATCAAAGTAGCACACGCACCAGTAAGTTTAGCCCAAATTATATCCCCGCAGTCAACGTCCTGGCAATCATCCAAACTTGCAGCCAACACCATCATCTCATTCACATCAATAGGATCAGTTTCTGAACTATTCTCGAGGCACCTCAACTCTAAACTTTGCATTTCCTCATGGGAGACATAGAACTTGACTCGTTCATTTGCCAAAATTAAATTCTCCTCCTCCTCGTCCTCATATTTCACCTACATTCCACACCAAAATTACCAAAATGTCCATGATTCATTCATGTCATCATATGAAATTGTACAACATTGTGTATCTCAATTAATCAAAAGTGTAAGAACAATACATGATGTCGTCCAGCCTCCAAATTATAACCAAGCACACGGCCAGAATACCAACGTGCATCAAGCGGCCAGTACACCTGTTCCATTTAAATTCAAGCAGGTACGAGTGAACGTAAAATTCACAAAAGCTGTTAATTTTTTTATATGATTAGCCCATGACCTCCAATCACATTAAGAAATTGATACAAGTGATGATGGATACATGTATTAATGCAGCAAGCAACATCAAATATGCACAAAAAAACACATGCCCGCTTTTAATTCAATTAAAGTTCACACCTTGCATTGTAACCCAGTAAATTTCTTAGGATCAATGCCCTCAAAGCTGAGCCTGCATATGGCACAAAACACCGAATTTAGATGTCAAACCCAACAGAATGTTCTTAGTAAGAACCTGGGAATGATTAAAAAAATGTAATTGACAATACCAAACCCATTTTTTTGTCTTAACACCTCCCGATTTCTTCAAAACACTCTTAGAAAGAACATCGGGATCATTTTTCCGCTTTTTACTCTTTCGATCAACAACGCTGGTATTAGGATTAGTATCTTTCTCCACACTTGGACATTTAATTTTATCAACATTATGACAAACGTCTAATTTACTCAACTCCTCGCAATCAACCCCCAATTTCGTCAACTCTGGGCTGCTTCCATCTTTCCTCCGCTTTACAACACTCATCCCACCTCCTTCCTCTACCTCTGGTGTCCCACTTAACCCGCCCTCACTCAATTCCATTTCTAAAAACGACATCTCCTTCCTTTTCTTCTGCCGTGAGTAAACCCGAGTTACAGCCGGTTTAATCACCACCATACGCAATTGATCACTGTCTTCCATTTCCGGCTGTGGTGGCTTACGGGCGGCAGCCTTTACTTTCTTCAATCCAGAAGCGGAGACGCAAGGCGAGGTCGCGGAGTACACCTCGCAAAGGGTCATGTACTTCAGAGGAGCGTTACCCCTATGGGACTCATCCTCATCATGGTCTTCCAACGGCGGAGCATTCAATTTAACGCCGTGCTTCACCTCGGCTGCGGCGGGGGACAAATTCGACGTCGGGAATGCAGCAACCATGGGAGATTGGGATGTTTTTAGTCCGAATTAACTCACGTTTTTCTTCAATTTTGCACCTCTTTCTTTTGATTGCTGTACAGATGAAGATTAAAAGGGGAATTTATTAGGGTTTTTGAGAGGGGAAATAATAAGATTTCCCGCCGTTTGGCACCGCTCGGGGATGACGAATATATATAGTACATGTGTGTGTCCCTGTCCTCGGAAGATTTAGTAAAATAGACCTCCTCACAATCTCATTTAAGAAAATAACCCTTATTTGTCAAATTTCCATTTTATCCTTTTCTTAACTAATTTAAAATCATTATTTAAGTAATGAAAAAGACTTAAATGCTTAAACAGATTCCAGATCTCTTCCCCTTCCTTTCAACGGCTCGCCTGGTGGTCTTCCGACATTTTTTATCGCTGCTTTCCGAAATCAAGAGAGAGAAGAAAAACGAAAAGGAAAGGAGAAACTGAGTGAAGTAGTCATGTCTCTGGCACTAGGTCAAACTCTCATTTTTGTTGCATAGTTGTGATCTTTTTGTGTTAGAAAATTCAAGTTTTATGGATTTGTTTTCCTATTTTTTTATATAGTTGAGAATTTACAATGCTAAATTTACAGATATGTTTTCCTACCTCACCATCATAATGCTTCAGAAAATGTTAGGAGCTAAATGCATCTATTAATGGTGATAGATAGAAGCTTGAACTTCGAAACACTTGATAGGTTGCTGAGGTGATTGGGTTCATAAATTTTCCAATTTGAACTTGACAGCTCCAGAAAAGAAGAAATAAGAGAGAATGGATACTATAAGAGAGAATGAATTTGATACAATATCAATAGCAATTCATATTAGTTAAATAATGATTTAAAACAAAAGTTTACATATTGTTATTAAGTATAGCATAATTCTTTTGTTATTGGAACAACTTTCATAAATTTAATTAAATTTTGTTATTTTAGTTTTTTGATGGATTAAATATACTATCCATGTCTATATCCAACTAAAGGCATCAACCAACTGAAATTCCTAAAGGAAAAAAAATCAGAGATGGTTGCACACAAGATTTAGGTATGTTCATTATTGTTTTAGAAATTTCATGAATTTTAACATATTCAGTTTGTTAATGAATTAACCAATAAGCATGTCTGTAGATTGAAATGATTGAGTTGCTGATATTATTGATTGACTTTGTCTCAATCTTTTAATATCAAAGATTTCACGTAATCTATTGATACGAATCCTCGTACGAATGAAAAGCAAACACGATTAATTAGAATCGCGCCCTCAATTCAATAAAGAACAAGGATCGATTGTGTTGTCCCGATCTTTTGAAACAAGCAACGATTTGTGATATTCACCTCTAAGCGATTATAACTTAGCAACAAATATCAACGATAATAACAATCGAATTTCAAACGAACCTTCAAAGAACTTGTTTTGACAATCCGTGCGAAAAACAATCGACAAACGCCACAAAGATACAATCTTTGATAAGTTTGATTTGTGTTGAAGATCAAAGCAAAATGCCTTGAATATTGAGAGAAATCTCCAATAATATGTTTAAAGTCTGAATGATCACGTTTTTGGTTGATACAATGCATATAAATACAATAAAATAATAAAAAGTAGTGCAAAAAGTCATCAAAAGAGTTGTGAACAAATTCTACACGGAAGTGCGCGCGGTGGCACGAGATTACGTGCGGGGGCGCGCGGTATACTGCACTAAATCAGCCATGTGCGCGCGGCAGCGTCGGTTGTGGAGCCATGGCGCGCGCGCCATGCGCGCGGCCGCGCCGGAAGTGGCGCGATGGCGCGCCACTTGCTGTTCGTATGCGTGGTTGTGCGCGCGGGGGCGCGGGATCATGTGCTGGTGCGCGCGTGCTGCTGTCCTCATGGTCATTTAGCACTTGAATTACATTCCAAACACTTCCATCATTGTGTCCATGTTCCCCAAGCTCCTCTAATTTAGACACCCCATTTGTTGAACTTCCTTGGTAGCTCACCATGAATCCTTGAAGTGCTTTTTTAAACTTCTTGCTACGTCCCCTCGTTATAGGTCCTTCGGACAACTCCAATAACTCCCATGCCTTCTTTGGTGCTTGACCAACCACGTTTGCATCATCCTCCCCTTCTTGAAAAGGATTTGTCCTCAAATCTTGATCATCTCCTATATCAACCAATGAAAAATCACTAACATTAAAAGTAGAACTAACATTGTACTCACCTGGTAGATCTAGTTTGTAGGCATTGTCATTGATCCTTTCAAGCACTTGAAATGGTCCATCACCCCTAGGTAAGAGCTTCGAACGTCGCTTTTCTGAAAATCTTTCCTTCCTTAAGTGCAACCACACCCAATCTCCCTTTTCAAAAACCATCTTTTTCCTTCCCTTGTTAGCTTGATTCGTGTATTGTAAATTCTTCTTCTCGATATTAGCCTTGACCTTCTCATGCAAACTCCTAACAAATTCAGCTTTCTTCTTGCCATCCATATTCAACCTTTCACTCACGGGCAAAGACATCAAATCCAAAGGAGTTAAAGGGTTAAAACCATAAACAATCTAAAATGACGAATAATTTGTAGTAGAATGCACGCTACGATTATACGCAAACTCAACAAATGACAAACATTCTTCCCAATTTTTCAAGTTCTTTTTAAGTATAGCACGCAAAATTGTTCCTAGAGTCCTATTAACAACTTCAGTTTGTCCATCCGTTTGAGGATGACATGTAGTAGAAAACAACAGTTTTGTGCGAAGTTTAGCCCACAAAATTTTCCAAAAGTAACTCAAAAATTTAACATCACGATCAGATACAATAGACCTAGGCATACCATGCAACCTAACGACTTCCTTGAAGAACAAATCCGCAGTGTTTGATGCATCATTGGTTTTATGACAAGCAATAAAATGTGTCATCTTAGAGAATGTATCAACAACAACAAATATTGAATCCCTCCCATTCTTAGTCCTCGGCAAACCTAAAACAAAATCCATAGAAATATCAATTCAAGGTTCACTAGAAATAGGAAGTGGTGTATACAATCCATGTGGTTGTGTTCTAGACTTAGCTTGTCTACAAGTAATGTACTTTTCACAAACACGCTCAACATCACGTTTCATATGTGGCCAATAAAAATGCTCATGCAAACAATTCAAAGTTTTAGCCACACCAAAGTGCCCCATCAAACCAATACCATGTGCCTCCCTCACAAGTAACTCACGAATTGATGACTTAGAAATGCACAATCTATCTTCTCTAAATAAAAACCCATTATGCAAATAAAATTTGTCATGTGGACCATGCATACATATTTCAAATATCTCCTTAAAATCCTCATCCAACAAATACAACTCTTTCACATGCTCAAATCCCAAGATTTTTGACTCCAAGGTAGAGATTAATACGTACCTCCGTGATAGTGTGTCGGCCACTACATTATCCTTACCTTGTTTGTATTTGATTATGTAGGGAAATGTACCTATGAATGCCACCCACTTGGCATGCCGCTTGTTCAGTTTCTGTTGTCCCCTAAGGTACTTTAGAGACTCATGATCGGTATGGATCACAAACTCCTTAGGCCTCAAGTAGTGTTGCCACATCTCCAAAGTCCTCACAAGCGCGTACAACTCTTTGTCATATGTTGGATAGTTCAGCGCTGCTCCATTGAGTTTCTCACTAAAATACGCCACTGGTCGTCCTCCTTGCATCAAAACACCACCAATACCTACACCTGAAGCATCACATTCAATTTCAAAAGAATTAGAAAAATCAGGCAAAACAAGTAAAGGCGCATTAATTAATTTTTGTTTAATAATATTAAAAGACTTCTCTTGCTCCTCGCCCCAATGGAATGGAACGTTCTTCTTAATTACTGCCGTCATCGGTGCCGCCAGTGTGCTAAAATCTTTTACAAACCTCCTATAGAAGCTTGCAAGACCATGAAAACTTCGGACTTGACCAACAGTAGCAGGTGTTGGCCAATCTCGAATAGCACTTACCTTGTCCTCATCCACTTGTATCCCCTGTGAGCTTACCACAAAGCCAAGAAAGACAAGTTTGCTTGTACAAAAATCACATTTCTTAAGATTAGCATATAATTGTTCAGCTCTAAGTGTTATCAGTACAAATCTCAAATGCTCAACATGCTCTTCTAAATCTTTGCTATACACAAGGATATCATCAAAATAAACCACAACAAATTTCCCTATGTAAGCACGCAAGACATGATTCATCAACCTCATAAAGGTACTAGGAGCGTTTGTTAAACCAAAAGGCATCACCATTCACTCATATAACCCATATTTGGTTTTAAATGTTGTTTTCCACTCATCACCTTCCTTCATCCTAATCTGGTGATAACCACTCTTCAAGTCAATCTTACTAAAAATACATGCACCATGCAATTCATCTAACATGTCATCTAATCTAGGTATAGGATGTCTATACTTGATGGTTATATTATTAATTGCTCTACAATCCACACACATACGCCATGAGCCATCTTTCTTAGGAGCTAGTAAAACAGGTACAGCACAAGGAGACATGGACTCACGCACAAAACCCCTATCTAACAACTCACTTGCCTGTAGTTGTAGCTCCTTAGTCTCCTCCGGATTGCTTCTGTAAGCTGGACGATTTGGCAATACACTTCCCGGCACGAAATCGATTTGGTGCTCGATTCCCTTCAATGGTGGTAATCCTTGAGGTAGCTCCTCCGGAAATACATCTTCAAATTCCTGCAAAAGTAAAACAACAATGCTCGGAAGGGACCCGGCTATATCACTTGTGTTAAAGAGAATCTCCTTGTAAAAAATCAACACAAGTGTATCATGTGTGTGCAACAATTGTTTCAACTCACTCTTTTGGGCCATATATGTTTTCTTTTTGACCTCTTTCCTCTCATTTTCTTTTCCCCCATTTTTCTTTTGTATGGCTATCTCACTTTTTCTTTTAGCCATTTCATTTTTGTTTTCAAAGGCCATCTCACTTTTTAATTCACTCTTTGTTTGGGCCTCATCTCTCTCTTTTTTTTTCAATTGGTCCTCCAACACTTGCTTTGGGGACAAAGGAAGTAAAACAATGGGTTCTTTCTTGAGTACAAAAGGATATTTATTTCTAAACCCATCATGTGTCACTTGCCTATCATATTGCCATGGTCTCCCTAACAAAATATGACAAGCATGCATTGGCACCACATCACACAACACCTCATCAACATACTTCCCAATCGAAAACTCTACCAAAACTTGTTTGTTCACTTTCACTTCAGCACAGTCATTCAACCACTGTAGCCTATATGGTTGAGGATGTTTCAAAGTAGGCAAGCTCAATTTTTCCACCATCTCAAGACTAGCAATATTGGTACAACTCCCTCCATCCATAATAATGTTGCAAACTTTGCCACTGACAAAACATCTAGTATGGAACAAGTTTTCTCGCTGGTTAGTCTCCTCTTCTTTGACTTGGGCATTCATGATACGCCTAGTCACTAACGTCTCACCCACAACTGCTTCATATCCCTCATCAGGATCCTCTAATGCAGGCAACTCATCTTCATCCTCTCCATCATCTCCCTCACTATGAGATTCATACCCCCCATAAGTATTCAACACCATCACCCTTTTATTGGGACATTGGCTAGGAATATATCCAACTCCTTGACACCTAAAACATTTGATATCTCTAGAACGATTAATAGGAGTTTCAGGTTTACCTTGCAATCCCTGCTTAGGCGCCTCCAGTTTAATGTCAACTTTGGGTTTGACCATTACCTTGCCTTCTGCACGTTTAACAACATTGGAACGCCAAGGTGTTGATGTATTCCCAGCTTGGGTGGTACGGCCAACTCCTCTCCTCTTGAGTTGTTGCTCTACTTTTATCGCCATCTGCACCATTTCATCTAGATCCAAGTAGTGTCTAAGCTCCACTTGGTTTTGAATTTCCCTGTTCAAACCACACAGAAAACGAGCCATAGTAGCCTCACTATCCTCCTTTATGTTTGCTCTAATCATGACTACTTCCAACTCTTTATAGTAGTCCTCAACACTCTTCAAACCCTGTCTCAAAGTTTGTAACTTTTTAAACATTTTTCTATAGTAATGATTTGGTACAAACCTCTTCCTCATTACGCTTTTCATCTCAGCCCAAGTTTCTATAGGCCTCTCATTGCATCTTCTCTTAGTGGTCACTAATTGATCCCACCAAATAAGTACATAATCAACAAATTCAACCACGGCCAACCTAACTTTTTTGAGTTCAGAATACTGGTGACAATCAAAAACAAATTCAACTCGCTTTTCCCATTCTAAATAAGCCTCTAGGTTTGACTTACCATGGAACGACGGAATTTTCATCTTAATACTACCTATGTTACTATCTTCCTTATTCCCATCATCGTACCTACCCCGTACAGCTTGTCTTCTTCCCCTACCAAATCCTCTACCTTTTCCGCTCCTACCCTAGTTCTCGTTTTGACTCTCCTCTTCTCCTCCCAAATCAAAATCATCCTCTTCTTCTTCTCCTCTACCCAAACCTTTAGGCTTAGATTTATTTTCGCTAGTACTAACATCAAGCCTATCCAACCTCTCATATAAAGGATCCAACTCAGCCCTCATCATTCTACTAAAATGCCCAAATAACGCCTCCATTTGAACCTTAGACAACCCCTGATTCGAACTCTCTCCTACCTCCCTCTCCATTTTACTTTCAGATTTTGTACCTGCAAGAAAATATTAGTAGAAATAAAAGATGTTCCTCACCCAAATTCTCACAATCACTCCAAAGAAATAACACTCGCACTCAAATATTTTCACTCGAATATGATAGTTCTCTCAAAGATGTGATCAATCTTTATATATTTTTTTTTATCAAACAAACAAGATTCAACTTGTGAACACTTGCAACTGTCTCACTTGGATTGCACAAAACCAAGAACACTAGACTAACACAGATTTGAAAACATAACAAAGGATAACACAGGTCTGAAAACAGAAACGAAGGAATAACACAGATCTGATAACAGAACGAAATTTATGTTTTTCTTTTCTTATATTTTTTTTATATAGAAAGATTTGACAATAGAAACGAAAGGATACCACAGATCTGAGATCGGAACGAAATTTTAGACAGATCTGAAAATAACAACAACAACGATAACTTACTAGTGATTGATGATTTTGATGATTTTTAATAAGTACCCTTGGGGTACAATAGCTTTCAAAGGAGCTGTTTGTGATTTGAAGCTTGATTTGAAGAAAAAAGAAGTTGTGTTGAGCAAAAAAGCAGAAAACGGTAAGTCTTCGAACAGTGGAACCCGTGATATGGTTGGATTCATCAATCCGCTACAGGTAATTAAATTTTTTTTGCATTTTTCCATATTATTCGAATATGGTTGATTATATGTGTTTTTATAATTTTTGAATTTAGATTCTTGCATACGAATGCGTTCGTGGTATTGGGAGCGTTTTGCAAAACAAAGAGAAGGAGACAATACATCTCTTCCACGCATGTGCCAATGGATTTCCAACAACTGGTCGAAAAAAGGATCTCTTAGATATATTGACATTTTAAATGCATCAAAGAGTGGTAAAAAGGTTAGTGTATTTAGCATATAATTTAGTTTTATTAATATATTTTCTATTTGTGTATTACTAATTTAAAATATGTTAAATTTACAGATTGTTAGGAGTATTTTGTCACCTACAGATCAAGAATCTATTGCTCTTTATATTAGAAATATTTTCATTGAAGATTCTTGTACATATTCCCATTTGTCCTATATTAATTCATTGTTGTTGGAGGAAAAATCTGTGTACTTGTAACGCCCCGAAAATTTAAGAGTCCACGCGAACCACATGCATACAATTATTAAATTCCTTGTGTATTTTAATTAATTGTTTTAATTGCATTAATTAATTATTTTGTGCATTTTGCATGTTTAAAATATATTTTTCTACATGGTTGCATTAAAATTGTATTTTTTAAAAGGGATATTCGAGTTGCGATCGAGGAACGGAGACCGAGGGCTGAAAAATAGAAAATGTTTTTATTAAATAATTGTTTTTAATATTTAAAGTATGTGTGATGCTTTTTCTTATTTTTGAAAATATGGGGTTTTTGCAGTGATTTAATACGTCGGGACGTAAATTTTATCAGTGTTGGTTTTTCAACAAAAATATGAAGTTTTTGGCAACCCGACAATTTACTGCACAAACTATTTTTACCAAAACTTTACTAATATTTTATTTAAATCCTAATTAGACTAATGGATCTAATTTAATGGCTTAATAGGCCTAAGACCTAGTTAGTAAACTAATTAGTATATTTTATGTATTTAATATGTTAAAAACCCTACCCTAGCATGAAAACAATCGGCCACCCACCTCTTTTAAAAATCTGAAACACTCCCCACCCCTCTCTTAAAACCTCTCGACCACACTTCTGAAAAATTCCCCTACCCTACACGGCACCCACATGCAAAATAATTGAAGGAAACTTTCAAGTTTAGCCAAGAGGGATTCAAGCCAAAGGTCGTGCTCCGTTCTTCGTCATCGTCAATAATTTTTCGTGCGTTAAAAACGCAAAGGCACGCCTATTCTTTTTTTTAAACCATCAGCACATCATAGTATCAGTTTTATGCATGAAAAGTTTGAGAAAAACGAGTGACACTTGCATGATTTTCGTTCCTATGTAATTTATGAGATTTCAATCATGTTTTTGATTCAAACTTGTGTTGTTTACATACATATAAGGGGCTGCCATGATTAGGACACAACTAGACATGGCTTTACATGAAAATAGACACCTAAAACAGCACCTAAACACCACACACGAACGCAGGGCACAAGCTGATGCACAATCTGCTGTCATGGAGTATAGGGCACGATTTTTATGTTTCAGGGGCTGGGGCTTGGATGGCGGGTTCCAGGGGCTAGCCAAGGTCGTGGGTGAGTCAAGGAGGGAGTCCTAGCCAAGCTAGGACTCGCGCTCAAGGGCTGGGAGGAGTCCTTGACAGCAAGGACTCCTACCCGAGAATCTGCCATGGGGGTGCGCAGAGTTCAGACTTTGTTCGGGGCATGGGGTCTCGGTCTGGGGTTCAAGGGCCGGGTCAAGGTGTTGCACTAGAGTCCTAGGAGGGTGCATGGGTGGTTGGTTCATGGGCTGGGACCGCCGGTAAGGGCAAAGAAGCTTGATCAAGAATCCTTGTCCAACATGGTTTCTCGGCCAGCTTATGGTGTATGAGTAGGGGGCTCGTTTTCTGGGTTTGGGGTGTTTTCCGTGAGTTTTCTTGGTCCAGTAGAGTACTCCCATATGTTGGGAAGGTTCTGGTTCATTATGGCCCGAGGGTAACTCGATAGAATTAGGAGATGGCTCGGGGGCGAAGATTTTGTGTCATTTTGGGGTTTCCTAAACTTGAAAAATTGGAAAACGGCTCACGGGGGTCGAGTCGTGGTCCATAAAGGCTAAAATAATATAAAAAGACTAAATTTAGAATTTAAGAATTTTATATTAAAGTTTGGGATTTTTTGGAATTTAAATTGTCTTCAAAACGTCAAATTTCGAGTTAATCAAAAAGCATAGTTTTTAACCTAAATAAAATTATGGGAATTTTAATTTAGGCTTAAATAATTATTTGGGACATGTTAGAGTCAAGAAAATTAAGAAAACGTCAAAAACGTAAAATGTCACGTCCAGGGGTAAAACGATATTTTTACATCGGAAAACTAGTAAACGTCATGGCAGTGCCCTATTTGCTGTTTTATATGTTAATATGTTTATGAATTTTATATGTTGAAATATGATTTTTCAATGTTCATGGATTATTAAGGGTTAAATTGGTCATTTAAAAGATATGTTGCATGCTTGGTTTCAAAATAAAAATGATATTATATGCATATTTTTATAAGTGATGGAAATACGACATGTTGAAGGATGTGAAGGGATTATGACTACTGAATATGTTGGAAATATCGTGAGGGTTATGGTCCCAGTGGGAGCCCGACGATCGTGTTTCCTTGGATACGGATACGAATACGAATATGTTAATACGTTGGCCAGGGCCCAGTTGACCGGTGAGAGTGTTGCTGGTGTCCCCCGCCGCCCAGTACTGTGGTTTTTTTTAGATGGATCCATTGCCCAATACGATCAAGAATACGAGTCACAATCACGATCTGAATTCTACAAACACGAACATGAACACGAACATGAATATGAATACGAATATGGACATGAATATGAATATGTTTAAGTGATATGATTATGTTTTTTGAAAATGTTTTTATGCATCATGAAAATGTTTACGAAAATATTTAAGTTTAATTTTATGCATCCTCATGAAAATGATATTTTAAGTACAAGTATTTTTCACCGTTATATGTTAACTATATTACGTATTACTTGTTATCAAAGATAGGATGTGTTGAGTCTGTAGACTCACTAGGTGTGTTGATGCATGTGAAATAAATAACTATGATATTGGAGGTCTTGACGAGTGACTTGCTGGACTGTCGGTGCACATAACCCGAGGACCGACGCTAGTTTTCCGCATAGTCATGATTTGTGATTTTAAGTTATGTTAAAGATATTTTTATGACTTTTAATTATTTATGAGTGGTTTTTGAGAGGTTATAGTATGGGCTATTTCTTTTGAATTTCAAATTATAGTTGATTGAGTTATTTTAAAATGATGTCAAAAGTATTTTATGATTCGTCCTCATACTAATTGAGGTTTAAAAAAAAAATTATAGTATGATTTAAGAAAACGAGTAGCAGATGTTTCAGTACTGCACTAAGAATCCCACTCTTTGTGAATCTAAAGAGACCATTCAATCCAAAGAAGAAGTCCATGAAAGGAAACTTTGTCCCAAAAATAAGTCAAAGAGGTCTTCTAAACTTTTTCCAGCCAAGAAAGCACTAGAAAAACAATCCCATCAAGTCGAACGAGATAATGTCATCGGCAAATCAAATACTAGTGGACAAGTTAAAGCTTTACAAGAGCACGTTGACAGAAACTTTGTGGAGTTGAAACATATGATTTCAAATTTGGATAGCAAACTTGAACGTATAATGGAAGTTTTGAACATTTCAAGTTCATCCAAAAGACGTTTGGATGAACCAACCATTGTCTTTGCACAATCCAAGAAAAACAAGACCCATGAAAAATGTAAGCTCTGTGAGTTTTAAAATGTTAGAGATAATTATTTATCTGATTATAATAATATGTTTTTTTTTTAATTGTAGGTGAGCCAGGGACAACTGTTTCCAATCAAGGAGTGACTCTTGGGCAAGAGGCAATTGTTGAATCATTCATATCTCCTCTTACACATCTTGGTATATTTTCTTTTAAATCAAAATTGTAGTATGATTTTTTATTTCAATAATGATATTTAATTTGTTAAATCATAGATAATCCGGTCAAAGAGGTAACTTTTGTCAATCGAGACTTGAATGAAGGAATGAGCCGAGAGGAAGAAGTGTTTGATGCACGATTTGGAGAACAGATTATTTTCTACGCACTTTCCAAGAAAAAGAATAGTAATATGTGTCAAGTGTTCGTAAATTATATATTTGAAATAATCATTTATTTCGTTATGATACAATACTTTATTTTAGTTGTAGGTGAGCCACAAAAGACCTGTATCGTTGAATGTGGTGATAAAAAAACTGCACATGCTAGCCTAGTTGGTGCTGGTGATGTAGCAACTATGTTTGTTAATGATAAGCCATTACCACAGGAAATCACACCATCTCTCGTAGTTCACAAGGGTATGTGTTGTACTTTATTCTTATTTTTTTGGAATTATGATTTGACGATATGTACTAGTATCTAAAATACATGCATTACAAGGAGTGACACTTGGGCAAGAGGCGATTGTTGAACCATTCATATCTCCTCTTACACATCTTGGTATATTTTCTTTTAAACCCAAATTGTAGTATGCTTTTTTATTTCACTAATGATATTTAATTTGTTAAATCATAGATAACCCGGTCAAAGAGGTAACTTCTGTCAATCGAGACTTGAATGAAGGAATGAACCAAGACGAAGAAGTGTTTGATCCACGATTTGGAGAACAAATTTCTATGCACGCTCCAAGAAAAATAATAGTAATATGTGTCAAGTGTTTGTAAATTATATATTTGAAATAATAATTTATTTTGTTATGATACAATACTTTATTTTAGTTGTAGGTGAGCCACAAAAGACCTCTATCGTTGAATGTGGTGATAAAGAAGCTGAACATGCTAGCCTAGTTGGTGCTGGTGATGTAGCAACTATGTTTGTTAACGATAAGCCATTACCATAGGAAATCACACCATCTCTCGTAGTTCACAAGGGTATGTGTTGTACTTTATTCTTATTTTTTGGATTTATGATTTGACGATATGTACTAGTATCTAAAACACATGCATTACATATGTAGATGCTCGGAAGAGTATGAAATCTCAATTTTGTCGCTCTCCATATTTACAGCTACCCGAGACACCAGCTTTGGCAGCACTTGGTTATACCGGTCCTTACAATGGTTCATTTGAACCGGTGCAATGTGTTTCCATTAAGAAAGTATTTCCAACTGTTACTAAAGAAATAAGTAGATTGAATGATCTATTTAAAGCAGGTGTGTTTGGATCATATTACAAGTCGTGGTTTACGGACCTTCTCAATCCGAGGACACTAGCTCGATCAAAGCGTGAGTAGGATTTTGTGTTATATTTATGTTCTTGTAAGGCCTGAGAATTTGATTATCATAATCAGACATGTTTTGGTGGATAATTAAGGTGATTGTAGACGCATTGTATCGGACCGGAAGAGACGAGAAAGTAGATGTAAATTGTGTGCGAGATGAGCTCTCGCGCATATGCGCCACCAGCCCGGCGCATATGCGCGCAATTTCCAGAACCATTGGCGCACATGCGCGAGTAGATACGCGCCACATGCGCGAGGGGTCCAGAAGACCTCGCGCATATGCGCGAGATGAGGCGCGCATATGCACGAGGTGTTGAAATGGACATTGCCGAGACCCGTAGGTCTCGCGCATATGCGCGGGTGGTGTAGTCGAAAAAAATAGGACACTTGTCCCTTGCCATGCATATATAGTGTATGTGTCTTCCTTTCCTCATGAATTCAGCAGGCAAGAACCGAGAGCACTCAATAGAAATTCTCAAGTTTCATTCCATCTTTGAATTGTGATTACTCAAGATCTAGCCATCCAATTTTTAATTCAAGTTTATATTTGTGCTCCTTGCATCAAAGGCTACAAGAGGATGTAAGTTTTATTCAATTCCTAGATAGTTTGAAGTTTACATGTTGGGGAAATTCTGATATGCTTGTAGTTATGTGTTCTTGAGATCATAGACATCGTAGTAACGTAAATGGATCGAGAAAATGATAGCATATGATATGATTATGATTTTCAGCATGTATTGAGTTGAGATATGCAGATTTTAAGATGATAATGAGTATATTGTGCTGATTATGAGTTGAGGATTATGACTTGTTGATATATGTTGAGATTTGAGTTGATCGGTATCGAGAAAGTACGACGTTATGCCGTCGAAAAATACCGAGAATGAATATTGTTGCGTACATGTATTGGTTGAGTTGAATGTTGATCTTGTATCTATTGAACATTGCCATTTCAGATTCATCGTGCCTCACTTCGACTTCGAGACCTCGACATCGATACAAGTTTAACAAGAAAGGTATAATTCATGTTTGATTTGGGAAGACACAACTCAAATGAGATTCAAATTGAGTTTCCCAACAAAATCACATACTAGATTGTTGTTTATACTTTGATATGTTGTGCCTTGTTTATAGATTCATATTCAAGCCTTTAAGATAGGTGAGTCATTTGGTAGATTCTCCAAATAACTAGACGTTCGGTGGTATCGATGCTTCGGATCAGAATCACTCCGATTGTAGATATTCGATACAGTTAGGACCGAAGTCTAGGAATAAGATGTAATGCCACCCCGAATGGGAGAGTAGGTGGGAGATCTGTTATATCTTATTCACACCGGGATCCCTAGAGTTAGACAAGAGTCAAGTCCAAGATATGAGTTGGATTTTTAGTTGATTGTTTTCTATTGCTCATGTTTCATAGACTATGTGGAACATGTTATTATTGATTTCATTCATGATAGTATGTTCATGTTTTATTTTGTATATTCATGTATTATGGTTTGTATTCCCTTGCATGATATGCATGTATACATGTTTTATACTGGGATTTGTTCTCACCGGAGTATCCGGCTGTTGTTGTATATGTATGTGTGCATAACGACAGGTGGGACAGGATCTGGGTCGAGACAGAGATGAGAGGACGAGATAGCGTGGAGATCACGGGCCAAGAAGAGGAACTAGGAATGTTTACTTTTAATATGTAGTATGTTGTGAACTCTAGTTTGTATGATGGAAATAGAACAAGACTTGTATCTATTTATGCTAGAATGAATAAAGATGTTGTTGTGTATGATCTATGTACATTTAATACAATATTTAAAAGAAATTTTTTTTACGACCCACATTTTCTAGCAAATATCCAGTTAATCCCAAAAAGAATCGAGTTAGAGCCCGGGTCCCCACAGTTCTAATCATGATATTATATATATAACATGCTGCCAACATGGGCAGCACATACAAGAGAGCATGTACGGTCTATATGTGTTGCAGAAGACATACCCACATTTGGTAAAACAGGATGTTGCCATAATGGATCCATATTTTTCTCAAGATATAGTCTTCGCATATCGTAATGCTCCTGATGATTTTGAAAATAGCAAGTGGAAAAATTTATTTCGCTATGTTGATGGATAATGTCGTCGTTGGAGTTCAGTACCATGGGCAAATGCATCTTTCATATTGATTCCATTAAATTTGCCTATACATTGGGTAGCAGTTGTAGTGAACGTGAAAGATAGAATCTTTACTATGTATGATTGCAATCATAGTTGCTACACAGATGCTGAAATGAATGTTTATATTGAGCCGGTAGAAGATGTAGTTCAACATTTTCTACATTATTGCAAGGTAAAGATTTCAAACATTTGGACAGTAGCACGACCCAAAGATTTTCCACAAAATGCCAGCATGTATGTTTTGGAATTTTTGGATTTTTTAAAAAAAGAATACACGATCTACTATATAATTTGATCTCGATATAATCTTATGAGTTTAAAATAATTTATTTTACAGTTCTGATTGCGGTGCATGGATGATCAAGACATTTGAGGTGGAGTTGTCTCAGCAGTCTCCATATTCATTGAATGACCAGATTGCGAATTCATATATAGAAAATATTTAGCAACATCTTTATGGTATGGTGAATGGATTTTATAAAGTTGCAATGATTTTGTATGATGTGAGTCTCTCGGATTTATGTTGATGTAATGGTCTCTCAAATGTAATAGATTTGAAATGGGTTTGTCGAAGTGAGGTGTGGTTGAATGATTTTTTTATGAATGATTTTGTGGGTATGTTGGATTTTGTGGGTGTGTTGGACCGACTGAAATGCATGTTGAACCAACTGAAATAATTTACTAACCGACGAAACATATTCATTAACCGACTGATAAAATCCATTGAACCAACTGAAATATTTTATTAATAGACTGAAACATATGAATTAACCGACTGATAAAACCCACGGAACCAACTAAAATATTTTTTTAACCGGCTGAAACATATGAATTAACCGAATGATAAAACCCACCAAACCAACTGAAATATTTTTTTAACCGACTGAAATATATGCAATAACCGACCGATTAAACCCATTGAACTTACTGAAATATCATCCTTTTTTTTTTGGGAAATTGCACATACACGGACCCTGGGTAAGGGTCCGTGCCATTACGGCTGCCAAAAATTAAATACACGGACCCTGGGCAAGGAAAGTTGTAGTATTATATCTTAGCTATCTAATGGAAGAAACCTCATATCACTTGAATCGATATCCAAATATTTATGCTAAAACCCGTAACTATCGCCACAATTCGAACCAACCAAACAAACAAATACTTCAACAAACTTTCATTCCATGTTCTCATAAATATATTCAGTACCTGACTGATTAAACACATTGAACCAACTGATCTCTTTTAAAAACCTACTGAAACATATGGTTTGACCGACTGATTAAACACATTTAGTAACTATACTCTATATATGATTGATTTGTTATTATCAATCGATGAGAATGTCATTTCAACTTTATAAATCATCTGACTCTCTGATAGACCATTAGATTTATCTGATATTTAATAACTGTACTCTATATGTGATTGATTTAGTAACTATACTCGATCGTACAGCTTTGATGGTGATCGAAGACGGGGTATTAAGTATGTTCAAGCGATTAGATGAGTTCAAGAATCCAAATGTCCAAATATATTTTTTAACCGACTAAAATATATTCATTAACTGACTAATTAAACACATTGAACCAACTGAAATATTTTAATAACCGACTGAAACATATGCTTTGACCAACTGATTAAACACAATAAACCAACTAAAGTTTCATTAACTGACTAAAATATGACATTTAGTAACTATACTCTATATATGTTTGATTTGTAATGAGCAATCGATGAAAACGTCATTTCAACCTTATAAATCATCTGATTCTCTCATAGACCATTAGAGTTATATGACATTTAGTAACTATACTCTATATGTGATTAATTTGTTATACCCAATTAGGGGTGTATGACATTTAGTAACTATACTCTATATATAACATACAATTTTAGTCGATTATACTGACTATCAGATAGACTATTAGAGTTATATGAAACTTAGTAATTATACCGATTGATTTAGTAAATATTCATTAACCGAATGAAATTCTTGCATTAACTGATCGATATATTTTCATTAGCCGACCGATTTTACATTTGACCAACTGATATATTTACATTAACCAAATGATTAAAACACGCTGAAGTGACTGAAATACATGGTATAACCGACCGCAATGTATGGTATAACCGACTGAAATAAAGAGTGTATCCCACTGAAACGCTAGTTAATTGAAATGTATGCTTTTAAACCAACTGATTTTAAACACTTTGAACCGACTGATATATTTTCATTAACTGACTGATTGAACACATTGAACTGACTGAAATATATGTATTAACTGAAATATATGATTAAACACTGAAATATATTTGCATTGAACCGACTGAAATATATTCAGCAACAGACTGATTAAAAACATTGAATCAACATAAATATATATGTTTAACCGACTGATTAAATATGTACAGAAATATATATGTTTAACCGACTGATTAAATATATACATTGAATCAACCGACTCATTAAAAACATTGAATCAACAGAAATATAAAAACGTTTAATCAACAGAAATATATACATTGAATCTGCATGCACAACCTGTTCAAACAACAAACTTGACAAAAAATAATCAACATGCAAATACAACATCGTAAACAAAAAATTGAACAACTCGTCTACACATCAGTCTGTCTCTTAGGGCATTTTTTTTCGGGAATGGCCAGATTCATGACATACACCACATTTTTTAGTTCGTTTCCGACCAAACTCCCCAATAGAAGGAATTCTTTCCTTTTGTGCTCTACCACGTTTTCTCTTGACATCCGGGAGAAGTACATTGTATTTAAAATGATCTGGAATGTTCCATTCATTTGCAATGTGCACCGGATATATGGTATCAGCATAAGCGAGGGCCCACATTTGTGATGAGTAGTAGGGCGAGCAAAAGTCATACAAATCTAACTTTGCCCCATAAATTGCTGCAATTGCATGAGCGCATGGAATTTTATCAATTTGAAACACTCGACAACTACAAGATCTATCAGATAAATTAACAACTTCATCCTTCCCATCACCGTATACGTGATACTCAAATGCATTGAGTTGAGATGCTTTTAACCGTTGTGACAATGTAAAATTAGCTCTCAAGATAGCCTCTGTCGATGGAGTAAGTGTCGTCGTAGCTGAACCTGCTGCATTCCGATGCTTGTTGAACCACTTTGAATTTAATTTATGAATTGCATCCAACAATGCTACAATAGGCATCTCTCTTTCAGTCTTAAGTTTTGCATTTATTGACTCTACCCCGTTTGTCGTCATTATATTGTATCTAGCACCAGGGGAATAAGCTCTAGACCATTTGTCAGGAGATGAATGCATTTCAAGATACGATGCAATGTTGGGATACCTCTCTTTCAAACATCCATACAACTCATCAAATTCAGACACTTTGTATGCATATGATGTTTTCATAAACAAATCAATCCCACCTTTTCTGCCAGACACTCTTTTAAGGTTCTGTGAAAGATGCCACGAGCAATGTACATGTGATGCATGCTCATATACAGTACGAACAACATTAATAATAGATATATGTCTGTCAGAAATGATTACCAAGTTAGGATCATCATTAATAAACTCCTTCAACTTCTGCAAAAACCAAGTCCATGAATCATCATTCTTAGAGTCAACAATGGCCCATGCTATAGGAAATTGATGAAAGTCACCATATTGGGCTGTAGCAACAAGTAAACAACCTCTATATTTGCATTTTAAAAATGTTCCATCGACAGATATAACTTTTCTCATTCTACAAAATCCATCAATGCATGCCCCGTATGCTAGAAACATATATTTAAATTTACCTGTTGAATCTTTCACCAAATCAGTTTTCGAGCCTTTGTTCACTTGTTCAATCATGTACAAATATGAAGGCATAATTCGATAACTCTCTTCAGGACTGCCAAGTAACTTATCCAAAGCAAGTTGTCTTCCCCTCCATGCTTTGAAGTAACTAATTTCAACACCTTTATTTTGCATCATTGTAATTATGGTTTTTGGTTCAGGCAAACTGATTTGTCCTTTAAAATTTTCAACCAAAATCTTTGCTACAAAGTCTGATGTTGCTTGTCGATGCATTTTCCTCTGATACGAAAGGTCACAAGTATGTGTGTTAACGCGTATAGAGAATCGTGATGAATTCTCTATTTGTGATGCACGTATTTTCAAACTGCAACTCGGTGTAACACATCTAACATCATAAATTTTTTTGTTGGATTTTCGAACATCTATTTCAAAGGACGCATTTAAACAAATCTTAAACAATTCTGTTTGAAATTCATCTTTACTCTCAAACTCTTGACCGACAAAAAAATTAGACAAATCATTAAAAGAATAAGTCACATTCCCTTCAACATCTCCTACTGTGGCTAATAATGTAGAATCTTGCACATCTTGTTCAGGATAAGAAAATTCAACTTGTGTATTATGTGTTGTACACAATGTAAGCTCTTCAACATGATTCTCTTCATTCACAACAATTTCTGTTACCACATTATCAATACTTGTTATTTCATCCACCCCATTCTCATGCTCATTCATTTCATTGTCTAAGTCATTCTCAAAAAGTACTCCATCAAAATATTCATCATATGTTCTCTCATTACCACCATATACTTCAGTTTCACAATTGTCAACCATCTCATCATTATGATCTCTACAAACTTCAAGATCTTTAGCATTGCCAGTTTTTTCATAACCTATTTCAAAGCCACTTGTTTTGATAATTTCAACATGAAGCAAAGGTCTAACATTTGAAACACCAAAAGATAGATATGTTGTCAATGCTCTTGAGCTTTTTATATATATTGTCCTTGGATTACATGCCTCAAATTTCGGCAAGTAACTTAGCTTCAATACCATATCATGTCTATCCAAATGAAGTGTCTCAAAAATTGCATCTTCAACATCTTCAATACTTACATTACTATCATCAATAGATATAGCATGCCATCCCGAATTACTTCCATCACACCATGAATATTTATGTTCACTGTCAACCTTCCATTCACCATCAAAATTAATTAGATTTGAATCATATCGTTGTCCACAGAATCTGAAAAAAAAGGTATAAATAATGGATGTAAGAGAGTTGGAAATATATAACTATAACCAACTGATTGAATGATATTGACCGACTGCAATGCATAACTTAACCTACGGAAATAAATGTTTCAACCTACTGAATATGAACCGACCGACTGAATGATATTAAGCGGCTGTAATATATATTTAACCGACCGATTGACTGTAATATATGATTTAACAGACCGACTGAATGCTATTGACCGACTGAAATATATAATTTAACCGAATGAATTAAATGTTTTCACACTCTAAATGAGAAATCAAATTACTTGAGTAGCTGATAATCCACCCACATGAAAATATAAATGGCCAAATAAAATACCTTATACTGATATTCCAATGATCCTATGAAAACACGTATTGCATGAGAATGAAAATGTCATTAATCTTTGATTCTAATTTATATTTTTTTGGAGAAGAGAAAATGAAGAGGTTAAAAAAGTTAGAAATGAAATGAAGATGGAAAATTATAAATATGGGAGAAAAATGGGCAAGATGCGATGAAAGGAAGAAATGAAGAGAAGATAGGAAGAGAGAGATGAGAACCTCACGTTGGGGTGGTGTTTCTCAATTGGGGATTGGCCCACAAACCCTATTAATTAATATTTAGATTAACTATTAATTAATATTTTGATTAACTTTTAATTAAAGAAAGGCCTATTGACAAAAAAAAACTATATGAGGCCTTTGACCTTAAAATTTTGTTTTGGGGAGGCTATATTTGCAAATGGCCCCTCTGTCCTCTCTCTCAAGTGTCTTCACGTTGACATATATTCCCCTTTTATTTCTATATATATATATATATATAATATATATATATATATATATATGTTATATCTATTCTATTTTATTAAGTGTGAGGACATGATAATAACCACCTATGGGACACCAACTTTTTCTTTCAACTTTACCGTTATATGATACAAATATTACATTTTTGTTTTTTTTTTTAATTTCAACACACATTTTTTTTATTTCAACAATTCAAATATCAATTTAGTCCCTCCATAATTTGTCAAATTTAACTCTAGTCCATCGATAATGATAAAAAAGACTATATACACACGCATTGCGTGTGCAGAGTAACTAGTATTATCAGATTTTTTAATTTCATAATAAATTTTATTTTTTTCTGGTTATTTTTTATGGGAATTGTTGGGTCCAGAACATTAAGGCACGCCATATATCTCTTTTTCTTATCATTTACACCATTTATATGTTGATATATATGTATTTGCATGTGGAATTCTTTGATTTATATCATGTGGTGTCATTGTTGCAAAGGTTTGACATGAAATATGCATTCCCTTGACTCATACTCACGTTTTTCCTTGTGTTTTTGTAAGGGACTGCCAAGTCATGACCCTAGGAGACTGTTCACGTCAAGGACTAGATGTCAAAGGGCTGGAGTCGGATAGGGGTCGAGAGTTGTGAGGGCCGATCGGTACTTTGGGGTTCTTTGGCTCGGGTAGGGCTAGATCGAAGGATTTGGGTGTGCCTCTATGCATGGCTCGATTCCAGCCAAGAAGCTGACCGTCTTGGATCCGTGACATGTCTGGGAGAGGGGTGTGAACAGCTGGCCGTGGTCTAGAAGCCGATCGAAGGAGTTAGATTGAGGGGTGGCTCGGTTGGTTTGATCGACGTGGCTTCGGGTGTAACGCGCATGGCTGGTTGCTTGGGTAGGAGGGTTAGCTAGAGTTGGTCAAGGAGGGCCTCTTGGGTTCGGACTTGGTCCCAATATAGTTGGTTAGGTGCTGGTCCGCTTGGTCTTGAGCTATGGTCGATTATTTAAAGCCCAAGGTGTACTACGGTTTCGTTCTTCTTGGTACAGAAATTTTCAGCAAGGGTCAGGGGGGATTTCGAGGCTTCTAAATTGTGGGAAATTGATTGTAAGGGGTATGGTTAAGTATTATTAAGTCACAGTTTAAGTTGGAAAAAATTTGGTTAGGTTTCGAGTGGATTCGTGTTAAAACCGGGACTCCGGTCCAAGTTTTAAAACAAATCGTATAAGTTTTGAAGCGAGCTCGAGTTTATGTCTAAGAAATGCTTATATATGTGTTTTGATGTGTTTTAAGGTGTTTGGTTGTCTTCGGGTAGAAATTTAGAGGTCTAGGGGTAAAATGGTCAATTACAGTTTCCTGGGGTAAAATGGTCAATTAGAGTTTCCTGGGGCAAAATGATCATTTTGCACCCGGGTCAAGTTTTTAGTCCTGGCAGCGCCCTAAACACGATTTGACATGTTTTAAATGATTATGTTATCATGAATATGACTTTTTATGTAAATGAAAAAATACATTGCATGCTTGATTTTAAGGAAAATTTACGTATATGAATGATTTTATTAAGTGATGAATATGATGACATGTTTTGAAGGATGAGACTTGGTTGTGACTATTACGATGATACGATAATATGATGACATGTAGGGCCAATGCTCAGTGGATGGGTAATACTGTCGCTGTTCTCGTCGCCGTGTATCGCGGTTATATGTAGATGGATCCATCGGCTAATATGATGATACGAAAGTCACAACTAATGAACGGAATTCAAATTAAGGAAACAAACACGTATATGTTGATATGATGAGATACGTTATGAAAATGTTTATGTTTCGACAGGTTAGGATCATGCATACGACTTTTTAAGATCATGAAATGTATTTTTATTACAGTACTTTTCATTGTTGCCTGTTATGTATATATACTTGCTATAATGTTACAGGTGTATTGAGTCTTTAGGCTCACTAGGTGTGAATGATACATGTGAGCATTATGATCAGGATATTTGAGGTGCTGAAAACTGAGTAAGAGGAATTGGATGTGCGTACGTGAACCCGATGACCGTATTTTCCGCACATTATGTTTTGAGATTTGGAGTTGATGGATATTTTTATACTCATTCTTTTTATTATGTTGATGGTTATCAGGAACTTCACACATTCATACTTTTTTATTTTAAAACGTATGTCGAGGGTTGACGAATTGTCTATTTTTAAACTGCAGTATTTTCATGTGTTAGTTGATTACTTTTATTTTAAAATGGGAAATTATCAGCTACTATTGCATGCATGCTTAAAGATATATTTTAGAAAAATGAGCTTACAAAAAAAAAATTATAGTAGTATTTTAAGTAGTAGATGTTTCATTACATATCATCATATTCATCGTATCATTGTATTAGTCACAATCGTTTCATCTTGTTCAACTTTTCATATTTCCATCACTTAAAAAAATTCAAGCATATATAAATCATTTTCTTTTAAACCAAGCATGCAACATATCTTTTAACATAACGTTTCATCATAAAATTTCATAAACATTTAAAATAATCGTTTTAACATGTATTATAGCGTTCAGGGGACTGGCAGGACGTCTAACAATTTTCTTGATGTAAAATGACTGTTTTACCCCTATACTTATGGTTTTCTATAATTATCCCTAGACCTCGAAACGGCATCCCAAATCATTCCAAACTTAACCTATCACCTTAAAACACTTCCTTAAATATTCCTCAGACTTAGAATTTAGCTTTTTGATAATTTCCTCGATTCATTTTTAAACTCAGACGTACATCCCGATTTTGACTCGTATTGATTCAAAACTTAGCCAAAACTGACCAAACTTGAACCATAGCTTAATAACATCTAATTAAACCATATAAAACCCAATTAAAGTCCATTAAAACCCTCGATCAAGCCTAGGACTCCTACTGAACTTCAGTTCCTATTTTCGAAAAACCCTACTTCACCTCAACCTCAATTCCTTCTCGCCTAGATCCTAACCGATAGGACCAAACCCTGACCAACCCTTCTAGGACCTAGACCAAGCCCCTTAAGACCTTCCTAGTTCAGCCCTCTCGAGCCATGTATGGTTCTCTCCCTTGCGTGCAGTCGCGGCTAGGTGGTGCCGTAGCCGTGCGCCCTTCTTCTCCTAGCTTCCCTAGCCTTAAATGGACCACCATGGCTCGAGGATAGGACTCTCACGAGCCCTTACGCTGGCCTGGAAGGCAGCCCGCACAGCCCCTTCCCTTATCCCACGCAAAATCGTCCTTAGCCTTCATGAGTCCCAATTTTTGTCCCACCTTTTTCCTCTCTTGACCAGCCCTTACCTATGCATTTAAGCATCCTTAAACATGTGGTAAATCATCCCTTCAAGTTCCCCTTCGTGCATCATTAGGAAATGTTTTTTTTTTAAAAAAACTCTAGTTTTATGCATGTATATCCTTAAAAACTAAAATAAAACTTGTGCATCATATTCCTCATGCAAACATAATCAAATATACATAATATGGTGTGAAAGATGTTTAAAATAAAGTTAAGACGTGCCTTTGCGTTTATTACGCATGAAAAACGGCTTGGCGATGCGAGGGGCGTCGACGGAGAGGACCTTGCTGAATTTTTCCTTCAATATTCACGTGAGTTTCCTTCCAAAATCTTGTGTGTGTGTGTGTGTGTCTTGGGGGAGGGGAGAGTTCTAGTATTATGTTGAGGGGGAAGGGCGAGAGTTTTGTGTGGATTGGGGAAGGTTTTAGGATTTTATTTACTAATTAAAACTCGTAGTATAAGCTTAGTTCCATTAACCTAGTATAATAGGCCCATTAACCCTATTAGTTAATATTTAAAATATTTTGTTTAGGAAAATTTGTGAAAATATTAGCCGAGTTCTCGAAACGTTCATATTTTCGTCAAAAATCAAACATCGTTTAAAATTACGACTCGACGTTTAAAATTACCTCAAAACGCCTCATTTTCGAAAATACCTCATAACATATACCATATTTTAAAAAATTAAAAATAATTATTTAATAAAAATATTTCCCTCATACGGCACCCGGTCTCCGTTCCTTGATCACGTCTCGAATAACCTTTAAAGCACAGTTTTATGTACTCTAACAGAAAATCATCTTTTAAACATGTAAACATGCGCATCATATTAATTCATGCCATTAAAATCATTTAATTAGCCATTATTCATTTTTCCCTATGGTTGGAAACTGAATTTCGAATGTTTGACAAACTGAGAGTCTAACTAATCTAGAAGAATGATAGAAACTGATCTAAAGTATGCAAACTATCGGTTGCCAGTAACTGAAGGATAATACGCAGATTTTCAAAGGCAACTGAACCAGCAATTGAACTACGCAGACAACTGACTGATCAGTTGGAACTGATCAGTTACTACAAAGAGTTGTGAGCTTATCAACTACAATCCATCAGTTGATCCCTCAGCTGTACACGTTATCAGTTAAGGAATAAGACATCAACCGAAAAAAGCTGACTGCAACAAGTAGTGAGATCGCCGCATTTCAGAAAATCTGCAGTGTATGACTGTCTGAAGAATGTTGACGTGGCAAGCACCAGATATAAAGCTTCAAATTGTATTTAATATTACCATTGGAGGGAAGCCTATAAGTAGCAGAGAAGAGCAGCTGAAGAAGTACTCTTGAATTTTTGAATCCTTGAACTTTGAACAACTATCGATTTTCTATTCAGTTACTCTGTTGAAATCCTTGCAAACATCAAAGCTCACGCGTATTATATACATTCATAGCTTTCAAGCTATACCTCGAGCTTTCAAACACAAACTGTATTACTCGATCTTGAAGAGATCAGTTGTGTTAGATTATTTCAGTTCTATTTAGTACTGTAAACAAGTTTGTAACTAAGAGTTTCAGTTTGGCATTGTCAAGTCCAAAACTGAAGTGGGTATGTACAATTGCTTGTATCGATCAAAGTCTTTTAGTGTATATCATATCCTTGAGACAGAATGAGTGATGTAGGATTATTTGAAATCTCAGAACATCCATAAAATCTTGTGTCCTCTTATTTCAGTTTATATTATATCTATCAGTCAGTTTGTTTCCGCACATTATTTGTTAACTGATTGATATTGGCTTACAAGATTCCCGAGTATCAGTTTATCACTAAACTGACTTATCAGTTGAAAAGGTTTTGAAAATTATAAGTTTTTATTCAACCCCCGTTCTAAACAATTTTTCTCCTTTAACCGATCCTATCAAGTGGTATCAGAGCTGAATCTTGTTTTTGAATATTTCTATATACAAACTGATTAACATGTCTTCTTTCAACAAAATTCCAATATTCTCAAGAGAAGATTTTGATGATTGAAAAATAAGAATGCAGGCTCATCTAGCTGCACAAGACGATGACATGTGGTATGTTATTACAGACAGATCCAAGAAAATTGTAAGGTCCAAAATTAAGACGACGTAATCCAACTGCATGCAAATCAAGGGAATATGAAAAATGATTAATTAATTGATTTTAATTGCTTAATTGATTATGTGACATGTTTATACGACGTTTTAGTAGTTTCCTACTTACATGCATTAAAATGTATTTTTAAGGGTTATTCGAGTTGCGATCGAGGAACGGAAACCGAGGGCTGAAAAATGGAAAAATGTTTTATTAAATAATTTAAAATTTAAAATATGGTTGTTGCTTTTTCATATTTTTGAAAATAAGGGTTTTGAGGTAATTTTATATGACGAGACTTAAATTTTATCTCTGTTGATTTTTCAACAAAAATACGAACGTTTTGGCAACCCGACTAATAAAATCACAAAATTTATTAAACAAAATAATTTTTTATTTTAATTAAATACTAATTGACCTAATTAAACTCCACTAATGGGCCTAAACTTGTTTAGTGATTAATTAAAGTATATAATATACAAACCCTCTCCATTAGACCCTACAACCCCACGCCCCACTCCCCTATCAAACTACAATTTCTCTCCAACCAAGTACATGGCACACACCATAGTTTTGAAGAAAATTTTCGAAGCTTCAAGGGAAAAATCAAGCCAAGGATCTTCGCGTCATCGTTCTTCGTAATCGTCAACGAATAATCGTGCGTGAAGGCACACCATATTTCTTCCTTTCTAACATCTATCATACCATAATATTTATGTGAACATGTTTTGAAAGAAAACAAGGTATACAACTTAATATTTTTGTAACTATGCCTACATGTGTTTTAAACTCTTGAATTTTTGTTCCAAATCATGTTTTTTATGTTGTTCAAGGGGCTTCCATGATTAAGACTTGATCAAGCATTGTCTTACATGAGTTTAGAGTCCTAGGAACACACAAAAAATGCTGCACATCAAGAAACGATCAAGTTGGAACCAAATTCTATCAAGGTGTAGGTAGGGCTTGGTTTTGTGGACTTGGTGGCTGGCTTGGTCTCGGCTTGGGGCCAGGGCTAGCTAGGGTCTGGTATGAGTCAGGGAGAGAGTCCTAGCCATGCTAGGGCTCAAGGTTAACGACTGAGGAGGAGTCCTAGCAAGCTAGGACTCCACCCGAGGGACATCAAAGAGACGCGCAGGGTTGCGCAGGCTTGCAGGGAATAAGGGGCTTCGGGCTGAGCTAGGGTGACTCCTTGGGGTCCTAGGTGGGCGCACAAGAGGCTGGTTCAAGGGCTGGGGCAATGGATAGGTCCTAGGCACGAGTTTGAGGTGTCCATGCCAAGTGGGACTCTCGGCCGCAGCTTGCACTTGGGAGTGTGGCTTCGGTTTCGAGCTAGGGGTCAATTCGGTTGGTTCCATGGGTCCAGGAGGGTTCCTGTAGGGGCTGGTCAGGGTTCGGCTCGGTGTGGTTTGAGCTTGGCTCGTGGAAACGTGAGTGTGGCTCCAGGGTAGGCTCGTCCAAGAGCGTAGGGTTTTGTCATTTGAAAATAAATCAAAGCATGGATCACGAGGGTCGAGTCATGGTTCACAAGGGCTAAAATAATATAAAACGTCTAAGTTTTAAATTTAGGAATTTTATATTAAAATTTGAAATTTTTCAGGATTAAAACACATTAAAAACGATTAATTAAAGAATAATTAAAATCATAGTATTTATGCTAAATAAAATTATGAGAAAATTAATGTAAGCTAAATAATTATTGGGGACATGTTAGAGTCAATGAAATTAAGAAAAAGTCAAAAACGTGGAATTTTACGTATAGGGTCAAAATGGTAATTTTACACTTAAAAGTTAGTTAACGTCATGACAGTGTCCCGAATGTTTTTTTATATGCTAATATGATTATTTTAAATGTTTATGAATTTTTATATGTTAAATTATGATTTTTAAATGTTTATGCATTTTTATGATTTAATATTGACATTTAAAAGATATGTTGCATGCTTGGTTTAAAAGAAAAACGATATTATATGCATGTTTTTATTAAGTAATGGAAATACGAAATTTTGAAGGATGTAAAGGGATTGTGACTAATACGATGATATGTTGGAGATATAGTGAGGGTTATGATCCCAGTGGGAGTCCAACAATCGTGTTTCCATGGATACAAATACGTTAATATGTTAATACGTTGGTCAAGGCTCAGTTGGCAGGTGAGAGTGTCGCTGATGTCCCCGTAGCCCAGTACTGTGGTTATATATAGATGGATCCATCGCCCAATACGAATACGAATACGAGTCACAATCACGATTTGAATTCAACAATCACGAATATGAATATGAAAATGTTTATGATGAATATGAATATGAATATGTTGATATGAAGATGCTTATGAAAATGTTTATGTTTAATGAAACGTCTACTTATTCGTTTTGCTTAAAAAGTACAAGAATTTTTTTTCCTCCTTAATCTCCATAATTTAAGATATACATATATATACTTTAAAATACATTGACACCATTTTTAAAACAAAAAAACCAACTATCATTTAAAAATCCAAAAAAAATAGTTTAAAGCATAAAATCGTCAAACGTTTTACCAACCTAAAAACATTATTTGAAAAGTATAGCACATACTATAATCTCTCAAAACCACTCATAAACATAAATAAATTGTCGTAAAATATCCTTAACATAAATCATAATCATAAATTAGTGCGGAAAACTAGTGTCGATCCTCGGGTCATGTGCACCTTCAGTCCAGCAAAGTCAACCATCAATACCTCCATTATCATATTCATAATCACAAACACCTCCATCAATCACACCTAGTGAGTCTAAAGATTCAACACAACATAATCTTGATAACAAGTAATACATATACAGATCACGTACAACAGTGAAAAATACTTGTACTTAAAATATCATTTTCGTGAAGATGCAAAAACTTTAAACATAACATTTTCGTAAACCTTTTCATGATGCATAAACTTTAAATAAAAACATTTTCATAATGATGCATCACTTTTAAATATAAACTTTTTCATATAAACATAAACATATTCATATCCAGGTCAATATTCGTATCCATATCCATATTCGTGTCAACATATTCATATTCACATTCCTTTTTTTGAATTCAGATCGATAATTGTGACTCGTATTCGTATTCGTATTGAGCGATGGATCCATCTATAAAAACCACAGTACTGGGCGGCGGGGATATCAGCAACACTTTCACTGGTCAAATGAGCCTTGGCCAACGTATTAACATATTAGTATTCGTATTCGTATTCGTATCAATGGATTTCAATCCGACTTCAGTACTGTGTTCCTATCGACACAAGCTACAACTAGACGTAAGTTTTATTAAGTTTTGATAGGTCTTGAAATTATGATATTGTTAGAATCAAATATGATTCATATATGATGTTCTTGGCATGTTAGACATCATAGAATCGAAGTCAGATTGATTATGGAATTGTTATGAATTTTCAGAATATATCGATTGATATTGGACAGATTTGGATTGTTGATTGACTACTGATTGTATTGGATATTGGTTATGGATTGTAATTAATATCGGTTGAGATTGTATTGACGGGAATATCGAGATATGGCGTTATGCCATTGATTTTGGGTTGAATCCAGATTGATCAGATTGGTATTGATTTGAAAAGTATATTGATATGGTATTATTGATATTGTCATTGCCAGATTGAGGGTTGACATACTTTGAATTCCAGACAGGGACGCCGTCAGAACTGCAATAAAAGAAAGATATAAGTCAATGTGGTATTGGGAGATCGACTCGAGTAGGATATACTTGAGTTTCCCTAAATCACATACTTATTATTATTATTTACATTGATTTGAATTGATATGCTTGTTCTATTGATTTATAGAAGCATGTATTAGACGAATATTACGAGTGATCTTATGACATAAGTGCCGATAGTGATGGAATCGTCACTGGTACATTGAACCTTCTCACAAGATAGTGAATTGGCGATAGTGCCAAAGTCTGTGACGGATAGGTCAAGACACCGGATGTTTGGTTATATCGAAGTGGATAGAATTGGAATTTCTTCTATTACTGATGTTCAATATAGGAGTGCCAACGTCTGGAAACCGGGATCCCTAGACTAGGATTGAGTCTAGTCTGAGACGTGGAGTCACGAGTCTGATTGACAGTCTTATATTGATTATGTTTTCAGATTTTGATACATATTCCTGATATCTGTTTATTCTTTTATATTGATTATATGATTGCATGTTTCGTTGATTTATACTGGGATATATATCTCACCGGAGTTATCCGGCTGTTGTCGTGTTTGTATGTGTACATGACAACAGGTGGGACAGGTTCAGGGTCGAGGAGATGAAGAGAGATCGTGATTAGAGTGGAGACTACGGACATGATTGAGATAGGGTTTGAACACTTGATTTGTAGTCGTTAAACCTTAGTTTGATGCTTGTTGTATAAGACTTGTACCTTTATACTGATATGTATATTAGACTGAATTCCATTACATTCCGCATTTAATAAAAAAAAATTTAGACCCTATTTACTTTAATTGATTAAATTGTCCCAATGATGATTAAGAATATGATTAGCGTCCGGGTCCCCACAACAGGTGGTATCAGAGCGATAGATCCTTTAGATTGAGATAGAAGCTAGTGAGCGGGGTAGATTTAATTCCTCTTCCTTGCTTTTGATTGCTAACATGGTTTACTGCTTTAATACATGTCTACCTAATTATCTGACTTTGATATGGTAATGTGTATTATTGAGATTGAATCAGAACCAATTCTTGATCAGAGGTAAGATGATCAGAAGGGAACTGATATATACATATTGTTGTATTTGGTTGCTAACCCTTTTGTTAATCAGATATGCCTCCTCGAAGAGTACCAGAACAGGGTAGCACTTCGAATCCTCCAATGGATGTAACAGAAACACCGATGGAGACATTGTTGAAGAGATTTCAGTCATTCCATCCACCGACTCTGAAGGGTACTGAGACTTCAGTTGATTGCGAAAGTTGGTTAGACGACATTGAGATGCTGTTTGAGTCCTTGGATTACACTGATGAGCGGAGAGTGAAACTGATAGGGGCACCAGTTGCATGATGTTGCAAAGAACTGGTGGATTACAACACAGCGAGCCTTGGAGCATCGAGGTACAGTTATTACCTGGAATGTATTTAGAACTGAGTTTTATCAGAGATTCTTTCCAGTGTCGTATAATAAGGATAAAGGAGCGGAATTTGCAAACGTGAGGCAGGGTCAATTGAATATTGAGGAATATGTGACTAAGTTCTCTACTTTGTTGCGATTTGCTCCACATGTGGCCGAGAATGAAGAAGCTATTGCGGATCAGTTCATCAATGGTTTGAGTCCCAAGATCTTTACATTGGTGAACACAGGGCGACCGAATAATTTCACTGATGCCCTGAACCGAGCCAAGGGAGCCGAAGACGGTCTGATAAGACAGAGAGGAGCTTCGTTTGTGCCACCAGCACCGAGACCACAGATGCCTCCACCATCTCCCAGATTTGAGAGTGGCAGTGGGAGTGGAAAGAAAGATTTCCTGAAAGCTAAGGGGAAGCAGTTTAAGAGATCTGGAAGTAGTTCATCCAGTTCTAGTGGCTTGAGATAGAATGGTCAGGGCCAGAGTTATACAGGACCTTATTGTAGCAATTGTGGAGGGATGCATTCCACTGAGCAATGCCGAGGAGTGTTCGGCAGTTGCCGTATTTGTAGGCAACATGGACATTTTGCCAGAGTCTGCCCCCACAAAGATTCTCAGAGATCACAGGGTGCCGAATCATCTGGATCAGCGACATAGACTGATAGACAATCAGCCGCTATTCATTCATTCCAGCCAGCGCCATCTCAGTCGCAGCAGAGGCCAGGAGGTAGTCAGACAGTTAGCCAGCCTCCTAGACAGCAGGCCAGAGTAGTTGCTTTGACAGAGGAGCAGGCTCAGGAGGCACCTGACGATGTTGTTGTAGGTAACTGTTTTATTTCGGGTTATCCTGCATATGTATTGATAGATACAGGTGCATCGCATACATTCATATCTGAGCGATTTGCATTGATGCATTCATTGCCTATTGAGTCATTATCTACTGTAGTGTCTGTCTCTTCTCTTTTGGGGACAGGTTTGATATCAGTGAAATCTGTTAAACATTGTATGCTACAGTATGATGGGCATGAGATTGAGTTAGACTGTATTGTGCTTGGGTTGTCTGATTTTGACTGTATTATCGGTATCGATATGTTGACCAAGTACATAGCTACTGTTGATTGTTTCCACAAGATGGTGAGATTCAGACCGGATATGGTTGATGAGTGGAAATTCTATGGTAAGGGTTCTTGATCTAGAATTCCTTTGATATCCGTATTGTCTATGACTCGATTGTTACAGAAAAGAGCGGATGGATTCCTTGTTTATTCAGTTGATCTACTGAAATAGAGTCCATCATTGGCGGACTTGCCAGTGGTGTGTGAGTTTGCTGATGTCTTTCCAGATGAGATTCCTGGATTGCCTCTGATTCGAGAGATAGACTTCAGTATTGAGTTGATGCCAGGTACAGTTCCGATTTCGAGGGCGCCGTACAAAATGGCATCGATTGAGTTGAAAGAATTGAAAGAACAGTTGGAAGATTTATTGGCCAAGGGGTATATCAGACCGAGTGTGTCTCCTTGGGGTGACCCAGTACTGTTTGTGAGAAAGAAAGACGGTTCGATGAGACTCTGCATCGATTACCGGCAACTGAACAAAGCAACGGTAAAGAATAAATATCCCTTGCCTCGCATTGATGATTTGTTTGATCAGTTGCAGGGTTCATCGGTATATTCCAAGATCGATCTGAGATCTGGATACCATCAGATGAGAGTCAGAGATTCTGATATCTCGAAGACTGCATTCAGAACCAGGTATGGACATTATGAGTTTATTGTCATGCCGTTTGGGTTGACGAATGCACCGGCTGTATTTATGGAATAAATGAACCGTGTCTTTCAGAGATATCTTGATGATTTTCTTATTATATTCATTGATGATATCTTGATTTATTCGAAGAATATGATTGAGCATGCCGAGCATTTGAGAACTGTGTTGAAAATTCTGAGAGCTGAGAAACTGTATGCCAAACTGTCGAAATGCGAGTTTTGGTTGAGGCAGGTTGTATTCTTGGGTCATATTATATCAGGAGACGGTATATCATTTGATCCCAGTAAGGTTGAGGCAGTGATTTCTTGGCCTAGACCGACATCAGTGCCCGAAATTCGCAGTTTTATGGGTTTGGCAGGATATTATCGACGTTTTATTAAAGATTTCTCGAGTATTGCCAAGCCTATTACTCAGTTGACGCAGAAAAATGCTCCATTTGTCTGGTCTGAAGAATATGAGACCAGTTTTCTTGAATTAAAGAAAAGACTGACCAGTGCACCGATACTGACTATCTCATCAGGTACTGGTGATTTTGTAGTTTATTGTGATGCATCTCATCGAGGATTGGGTTGTATTCTGATGCAGCGAGGACATGTGATTGCTTATGCCTCAAGACAGCTGAAACCACATGAGACTCGTTACCCAATTCATGATCTTGAATTGGCAGCTATTGTCTTTGCATTGAAGATATGGCGACATTATCTGTACGGCGAGAAGTTTGAGATATATTCTGATCACAAAAGTTTGAAGTATCTGTTCTCACAGTCCGAATTGAATATGAGGCAACGAAGATGGCTCGATTTATTAAAGGATTTCGATTGTGAGATCAAGTACTATCCGGAGAAATCTAATGTAGCAGCAGATGCACTGAGTCGAAAGGTATGTTCTTTATCCTTATCGACGATTGATGTTTCGAATTTGATAGAAGATTGCTGTTTGTCTGGATTGGTATTTGAGACAGATTACAGACCGATGAGATTATATGCTGTTCAAGCCAAACCAGAGCTGATTTTGAAAATTAAAGAGGCACAGAAAGTTGATCAGAATGTGCAGAATTCGATTGCTATGGTCTGAGCTGGACATCAATCGGAATATCAGGTTTATGACAGTGTTTAGTATGTGAATAATCGTATTGTTGTGCCGAATGCTGCAGATTTGAGACAGCGGATACTGACAGAAGCGCACAACAGTCGTTTTAGCATTCATCCTGGTGGCAGGAAGATGTACAATGATTTGAAGACACGATACTGGTGGAAACAAATGAAAGCTGATATTGCTACATTTGTATCCAAATGTTTGAATTGCCGACAGGTGAAAGCCGAGAGGAAGAAACCAGGAGGATTGTTACAGAGTTTGTCCATTCCTGAATGAAAATCGGATCACATTTCCATGGATTTTGTGACGCAGTTACCACGTTCCTCCAAAGGTTGCGATGCGATTTGGGTCGTGATTGATCGATTGACCAAATCTGCATGCTTTATTCCATACAAAATGACATACAGATATGACCAGATGGCAGAGATCTATGTCAGAGAGGTGGTCAGATTGGATGGAGTGCCGAAGTCGATTGTTTCAGACCGTGATCCTCGGTTCGCTTCGCACTTCTGGCAGAGTTTGCAGCAGGCTCTAGGTACGAAGTTACATCTGAGTACCGCATATCATCCACAGACCGATGGACAGTCAGAGCGGATTATCCAAACACTGAAAGATATGCTAAGGGCTGTAGTGCTTGATTTTAGCACTAATTGGCAAGATGCATTACCACTTTGTGAGTTTTCGTACAACAACAGCTATCAGATGAGTATTGAGATGTCTCCTTTCGAAGCGTTGTACGGAAGGAAATGTCGATCCCCTCTTTATTGGGATGATATCTCTGAGGTTTCTGAGATTGGACCTGACATGATCAGAGATATGACTGAGAAAGTGAAGCTGATTCAGAAGAGAATGAAGGCAGCTCAGGACAGACAGGCCAAATATGCCAACATTCGACGTAGATCGTTGGTATTTGAGGCATGAGACAGAGTATTTTTGAAGATTTCACCTTTCAGAGGAGTTGTCAGATTTGGCAAGAAAGGGAAATTGTCTCCACGATACGTTGGTCCATATGAAATTCTCGAGAAGATAGGAGATCGTGCCTATCGACTCGCATTACCGCCTTCATTATCGGGGATACATAACGTCTTTCATGTATTTATGCTGCGGAAATATCTTCCTGATGATTCTCACATTATTCAGCCAGATGAGACAGAACTTGATGAAAGTCTAAGTTATGTTGAAAAATCGATCCAGATTATCGATCGCAAGGAAAAGCAACTTAGAACGAAGACTATTCCGCTTGTAAAAGTTCAGTGGACTCGTCATGGCACTGAAGAAGCGACTTGGGAAACTGAATCAGATATGAGACAGGAATTTCCAGCATTATTTAACTGATGTGAGTTTTCTATTCAGTATTCTATTATATACGTTTCCTTTTGATATGATTTGATTGCCTGTGATTTCGGGGACAAAATCATGTCTTAGGGGGGGAGAAATGTAATGCCCGAGATTTTTATCTGTTAATCTGCGAAATGATTTATTATGATTTGATATGATTATGAAGGACCAACCGAGACACGATTCGAAGTAACGTGAGATATAGAATGTGCGAGGACAGTACACCTCGCTCATATGCGCGGGATGGGCAGAGGGCCTCGCGCATATGCGCGGAGAGTGTGCGCGCATATGCGCGAGCTGTGCGAGAAGTAATGAACAATTCCAGAGAACCTCGCGCATATGCACGGAGATGAGGCGCGCATATGCGCGAGCTGCTGAGAAGTGAAACGCGAAGAGCAGTAGGTCTCGTGCATATGCGCCGGTTGATGTCGCGCATAAGCGCGAGACGTGTTAGACAAACATGAAGCCACTTGCCCCATACATGCATGATATATATATATGTATCAAGTTTAATTCCTCAGAAACCATCAGAAAAGAATCGAGAAAAGTTTCTGTGAATGTGTTGAAAATCCCTACGCCTTTTTGTGAAAGATCTGTTCGTCAGAATTTCAATCCGACTTCAGTACTGTGTTCCTATCGACGCAGGCTACAACTAGACATAAGTTTTATTAAGTTTTGGTAGGTCTTGAAATTATGATATTGTTAGAATCAAATATGATTCATATATGATGTTCTTGGCATGTTAGACATCGTAGAATCGAAGTCAGATTGATTATGGAATTGTTATGAATTTTCAGAATATATCGATTGATATTGGACAGATTTGGATTGTTGATTGACTACCGATTGTATTGGATATTGGTTATGGATTGTAATTAATATCGGTTGAGATTGTATTGACGGGAATATCGAGATATGCCGTTATGCCATTGATTTTGGGTTGAATCCAGATTGATCAGATTGGTATTGATTTGAGCAGTATATTGATATGTATTATTGATATTGTCATTGCCAGATTGAGGGTTGACAGACTTTGAATTCCAGACAGGGACGCCGTCAGAACTGCAATAAAAGAAAGATATAAGTCAATGTGGTATTGGGAGATCGACTCGAGTAGGATATACTTGAGTTTCCCTAAATCACATACTTATTATTATTATTTACATTGATTTGAATTGATATGCTTGTTCTATTGATTTATAGAAGCATGTATTAGACGAATATTAGACGAGTGATCTTGTAACATAAGTGCCGATAGTGATGGAATCGTCACTGGCACATTGAACCTTCTCACAAGATAGTGAATTGGCGATAGTGCCAAAATCTGTGACGGATAGGTCAAGACACCGGATGTTTGGTTATATCGAAGTGGATAAAATTGAAATTTCTTCTATTACTGATGTTCGATATAGGAATGCCAACGTCTGGAAACCGGGATCCCTAGACTAGGATTGAGTCTAGTATGAGACGTGGAGTCACGAGTCTGATTGACAGTCTTATATTGATTATGTTTTCAGATTTTGATACATATTCCTGATATCTGTTTATGCTTTTATATTGATTATATGATTGCATGTTTCGTTGATTTATACTGGGATATATATCTCACCGGAGTTATCCGGCTGTTGTCGTGTTTGTATGTGTGCATGGCAACATGTGAGACAGGTTCAGGGACGAGGAGATGAAGAGAGATCGTGATTAGAGTGGAGACTACGGACTTGATTGAGATAGGGTTTGAACACTTGATTTGTAGTCGTTAAACCATAGTTTGATGCTTGTTGTACAAGACTTGTACCTTTATACTGATATGTATATTGGATTGAATTCCATTACATTCCGCATTTAAGAAAAAAAATTTAGACCCTATTTACTTTAATTGATTAAATTGTCCCAATGATGATTAAGAATATGATTAGCGTCCGGGTCCCCACATCTTTAAAATGTCAATATTAAATCATAAAAATCCGTAAACATTTAAATAAACGTTTTAACATATAAAAATCATAAATCCATAAACGTTTTAAAATCAACATTTTAACATCATAAACATTTAAATCATAAACATTTAAAATAAACGTTTTGACATATTAAATCATAAATATTTAAAATAAGCGTTTTAGCATATTAAATCATAAAAACATCCATAAACATTTAGAACCAACATTTTAACATATTAAATCATAACATTTAAAATAACATTTTGACATATTAAAAATCATAAACATTCATAATCATTGAAATTAATCATATTAGCATATAAAACAACATTCAGGACACTGCCATGACGGTTACTAACCTCTATGTGCAAAATGACCGTTTTATCCCTAGACGTAAAATTTTACGATTTTGACATTTTCTTAATTTCATTGACTTTAACATGTCCCAAATAATTATTTAAGCTTATATGAATTTTTCCATATTTTTATTTAGCATAAATCGAGTACTTTTCAATTATTCTTTAAATATAACATATTACTGCATTTTAATCTCGAATTAAACCAAACATTAATATAAAATTCCCAAATTAAAAAATTAGACTTTCAATAATTATTTGAGCTTAAATAAAATTTTTCATAATTTTATTAAGCATAAATTTAGGCTCTTCAATTAATTCTTTAATTAGCGTTTCGTGCGGCGATAAAATCCCGGATAAATCCGAAACTCCATATTTTGACCCCAAATTTTAAACATAACATTTTTATTATTTATTCTACCCTTTCAAGTCATGAGCCACACCCGTAGACCCATGGATTCAATTTTAGTTTTATTATTTTTGTTTTTGACCCTTTATCGAACACACCGAGCCATCTCCTAATTTACTCGAGCCACCTCGAGCCAAACCCTAGCCAACCCATCTAGGAACCCTCCTGAACAATTAGAACCTAAGGACTCGACCTCAAGCCCCAAAACCAAAGCCCTGCAGCAGTAGCATATTATAGCCAAGGAACCCACCTAGCATACCCTTGAGCCATCTTGAATTTTTACAGAGCCATGCTCAAACCATCACGAGCCAACCTCAACCCAGACCCTTTTATGGACCATACTAGACCCTTAGAACCCTTAGGAACCTAACATAGGCTCGAACTGAAGCTACACCAGCAGGTGCAAGCAGCAGCCGAGGAAACCCACGTGTCATGGACTCTACGTTTCTATTGCTAGGACCTAGCCAACCCAACCAGGCCCTAAACCATCCCCTCTAGCACCCTTCCAGGACCCTAATGACCTACCCTAGCCAAGCCCAAAGCCCCTGGCCGAGCCAAACAAACCTGCACAAGCTGTTGCACACAAGTGCGTAGCTTGCCCAAATCTCGGGTTGACTCCATCCCAGCCCTTGTGCTCGAGTCCTAGCATGGCTAGGACTCTTTCCCTGATCCCTCATGACCCTATCCCAGCCCTGGTTCCAGCCGTTCCAAGCCATGCCAAGCTTTCCCCAAAAACCGAGCCTCATGAACACCAACACAACTATCGATTTCCAGCTTCTGTTACTCATTTTGTGCAGCATGTTGTGCATCTTAGGACTTTATTTTACGTGTAAAACATGATCCTTGATTACTCCTAATCATGGCAGCCCCTTTAACCACATAATAAACATATTTTTGGACCAAAAATCAAGAGTTTAGAAAAAGTATATGCATGGTTGCAAAAATATTATGGTGCGTGACTTGTTTTCATGCAATTTCATAAACAATTTCATAATATGGTGTGATGAAGAGTAAAGGAAAGAGTATGGCGTTCCTTTGCGTATTAAACGCACGAATTGTTAGAGTAGGTGCCCGTCGAGCCAAGTGTTGGCCGAGTGTTCACAATGAAACTCTATGTATAAACGATCTTTATTTTAATAATATTTGAAATTATTTTTTTTGCACATCTTTATCTGTATACCCACGCTAGTTGCATAGATAAAGCCCTTGAATATACAAATAGTAGAAAGAATATGAGATGCTCATATTTGGAATACTTTATATCTAAACAGTTCCTAGTCGATTCAGCCGCCGCTAAGAAGGATATAGGTCGCTCGAGTTCGAGACTAGTATCTGCGATGTGAGTACCATGTTTCATTGGTAGGGGACATTGTGATGTCCGAGCATTCAGATAGGTGCTCCTGGTAGAGTGCACTGAACAACCCTCCATAAAGAACTTTCCAAGTGGTTCTCACTTATCGAGTGGAAACGTCCTAGTTTATGGTTGTACACCATTAGTGTAAAGGCCCGTATTTCGTATTCATAATTTTGCGGAATTATTAAAATTTTTCTAAATAAATAAATAATCATTGCCTCATTTATAAAATAAACATGTAAATAATTTTAACTTTAAAATAACAGCGGAAGTAAATAAAATTTTCGAGCAAGAATTTAAAAATAATCCAACGTAAACAACAATTTATAAATAATCCAACGTATTAAAACTGAGTTTGAATAATAAAAGATGCTTAAACTAAATCATGAGGTCCTTGGGTTTACTACTGCTGTCCCAAGATCGCTCACTGGTCTCCGCCCGCAGTCTCGGCCTCATCAATACCTATAACAATCAAGTCTAGTGAGTCTAAAAACTAAACATGTATATATCGTGAATAACAAGTAAATATATCGTAAAATCGCATGCAACTTAAAAATAAAGTATCGTAAAGCGTACGGTGAAAATCGTATCATGAATAACTACGTGCATATCTGAAAATCATACGTAAAAGCTTTGCTCAATAGAGCTCTGTCATAACATATCATAATTTTCTGGTAGAGATAATGTTTCTAAGCAAGTGGCCCATAACATAACGTAAGCGCCTGATCATACTAAACCACAGTATACTGGGCGGTAGAGATCAATCACAGCCCTTGGACTGGATGTCCATACCCATACATAATCATAAACCGGTCGTAAGTCACCGGGTGGAGAGGTCCTCGGTTGCGCCTACCGACTTCCAAACCCATAAGCATAAGGTGGCCACAAGACATATAGCATATATCTCAAAAATAAACATTTTATATTTTTATGCACGTAATATAATTATAATCTTATTTTTACCGGATGAGTTGGATCGTTTCCAGGCTTGCTGCGACTTACTTCTAATATGTGACAAATGCAATAAATCTTAACTTGACAAAATTTTAACAAAAGAACCAAAAACGAGACGATTCGGACCAACAACTTGATTTTTAACCATGGCTTCGTACCAACCCGAACCAACATTAAACCGAAGTTTAACCATGATTAAAAATACCCCAAACATACTGAAAAATATTCATAATAACCGTAAAACACGAAAATAGGTGAAAGGAATCCAAAAATATAAAACACTCTTTCGAGAGTCATTTTGGCACATTTCACCGTAAATTCTCGTACGACCTCTAAACTCGACCAAATCACAAACGGCCAAAAACAAGACTTTCCTAACTCATTGAGGTACTGTCCAGTCCAAGGCCATGGGCTAAAAGCCAACCAAGAACCCAAACATGACCTCTGAAACAAAACTGAACTTGCTGTCAAAAACGAAAATTGCAGCAGTAGCTGCTGTGCGTATTTGGTGTACAAATCTGAAACAATATGGTCGTTGGTTTGAACCACCGACCAAAGACACTTACCAACATCCTAAGGCATGGCTTGGACCATGGTTAAGGGCTAAAAGCCAACCACAACCCACGCAAACACCTAGGACAATTACAGCACCAAACCGAGAATACAACTTTCTGTATAGTGTGATGTATTGATTTGTTTTACTGTCTTGGGTCGTTCCAATGGCCATTTGATTGATCATGGCTCAATCTAGACATGGTGGAGTGTTGTAGGAACCATCGCTATGGGCTAGGAGCTAACCATAATCCAAACCACACTGAAAACCCGAAATGCATACACACATATTTTGAAGAACCCGAAAGTAACTTGTTTTGTTGTGTTGAAATTCTAATGGATCTGTGACTCAAGCTTATAAAAACTGATTTGGTCATAATCTAGACATGATAAGGAAGGGTTCTAATCATGGCTAGAGTCCCTAAGACAGCCAAGGTTCGAGCACCCTACTGAAACAACTCAATAACATAAAGTGTGGCTCATTTCTGCGCCTAAGGAGAACTTGCTGTCACTTCCCTTTTCTGGAGTGTATGGACCGAAACAATTTAACCAAAAACACTCTTAACACATTTTAAATTATGCCTAGAAGCAGCCTTGGAAGCCTGGAACCGAGCAACATCCTGAAACCAATAAAAGAAATAGAAATCGTGAAGCAAACTCATATGGCCGAGAGGCCTGTACTAAATTCCTTGTAAATCTGCTGTCATTTTCGAGTTCCTGCTTGAATCATGCTTATAAATTGGTTTAAACATATCTATAGGACTTGATTGAAGAGTCAAGAAACAATATATACATGCCTGAAAATTTGTTTTGACAAAACAAATCAAAACGACAACACGACGCGACGGGATCGGAGTTGAGGATTCTTTTCTTTCTTACTTTTCCTGCTGCTGTTCTTACGATTTTCTAAGCTGATTCTTCTGCTAATTTTCGAGCATATGGATGTTGGAAATGTAGTTAATGAGGGTGACTGATATAGGAGATGTTAAAGGTGCTATAATATGCATTTAGTTTGGGAGTTACAAGTCAAGAATTTGAATGGTTTTGCATTGGTTCTCATTCCTATGCTGTATCTGTTCTTATTCTTTTACTTCACAATTTCAGTAGCCTTTCTTCTGATTTTTTCGAGTATATGGGATGAAGAAATGTTATGTAATGGAGGTGTTAAAGGTACCATAAAATATATTAAGTTTGGGAGGTTACAAGTGAATGCTTTGAATGAAATTTGAAATTCTTTCTTGTTGCCGTTGTGTATTGCTTCGAATCCTTGCTGCATTTTCTAGTTAATTTGCTAGGTAATTAGTTGAGGAAAATGAGGTGTAATATTGTTTTTAATTAGTGAATTAAAATGATCAAAGGAATGAACACAGCATGAGGTCTCATTATAGGTACTTTGAAAGGAAAAGTTACTACACCTTTGAATTGTATTGACCAAATTCCAACTTATTTTGAATGGTATTTTATGGTTTAAATTTGCATTTTAATTGTTTAAGATTTTAAACCTCCAATATATATATTGTAATGCATTAACCAATTAATTTAGTTTAGAATCTTGCATGGCATTCATGACTTCAAATTTAAATGTTTAAAGGCTATGTTTACTTTCTTGAATATTTTATACCTAGATTAATTCACCTTCATTTGTTCACATATTTTAATTTAAGCCTTAATTAAATATTGAACCTAAAAGAATTTATTTAACAACTTAGCTCTAATTAATTTAAATGAATCTTAAAACATTCTATTTCTTTAAAATAAATTATTCTTAGACTTAAATTAAATTTAAGAATATATTTCTTAGTATTAATCTTATTTCTAATTTCCAAACTCCCGTCCGACCTCGCATATTTATCTTAAAAAAATAAAACTAAACATCTACTTTTAAAATAATTAGAACATTTCATATTTATATAAAATATTCATTTTTAATTTAAATAGTAGCAATTATGCATGGCTTATACGTAATCTGATTTTCGGGTTCTACAACTCTCCCCCCTTTAAAAGAATTTCGTCCCCGAACACGAATATTCGATGGCGATGCGAAGAACGACGATGCGGAGACTAGGCTGAAATTTCCTTCAAAAAGCCGAAGCTATTCTCCTTGGAGAGTCACGTGTGTGCTGTGATTTATGAGGGGAGAGTTTGTAAAATATTGGGGAGGTGGGGCGTGGGGTTTTGGGGAGGGTTTGGGGTGGAATTGTATTTTAAATACTTAATAAATCTACTAACAAGGCTTAAGCCCATTAAGGGGTTAATAAAGACCATTAGTGTTAAATTAAAATATACAAATTATTTTGTTTAAATAAGTTTGAGAATTTATTAGCCGGGTTGCCAAAACGTTTGTATTTCTATTGAAAAACCAACACCGATTAAATTTACGCCTCGGCATATAAAATCACTCAAAACCCTTTATTTTCAAAAAAATATGAAAAAGTATCACTCATATTTTAAATAATTAAAATCAATAAAAATATTTTACATTTTTCAGCCATTGGTCTCCGTTCCTCGATCGCAACTTCAATAACCTTTAAAAATATATTTTAATACAAGAATGTATAAAAGTATATTTTAAACATGTAAATATGAACAAAATATATCATAAAATCGCATGCAACGTAAAAATAAAGTATCGTAAATATGGTCTCCGTTCCTCCTCCGAATGATTGAGCCACTTGACTTTCACTAGCTTGACAATTTTGTTCCGAAGCCTTTTCTCTTGGCTGTCTAGGATTTGCACTGGTCTTTCCTCATAAGACAAGTTCGGAGTGAGCTGTAATGGTTCAAAGTTCAAGACATGCGATGGATTCGCCATATACTTCCTCAACATGGAGACGTAAAACAATTTGTGTACTCCGGCCAGATTCGGCGGAAGAGCAACACGATAAGCTAAAGTCCCAACTCTGTCGAGGATTTCAAATGGTCCAGTGAATCTCGGACTGAGCTTTCCTTTCTTCCCGAACCGCATGACACCTTTCATCGGTGCTATCTTCACGAAAACATGGTCACCAACAGCAAACTCCAGATCTCTCCTCCTCTGATCCGCATAACTCTTCTGTCTACTCTGAGCAGTCCTCATCCTATCACGGATCTTGACTACTACATCAGCAGCCTGCCGCACAATCTCCGGACCCAATTCTGCTCTCTCCCCTACTTCATCCAAATGAATAGGCGATCTACACTTACGACCGTACAGTGCTTCATATGGATCCATAACTATAGACGACTGGAAACTGTTGTTATAGGTAAACTCCACCAACGGTATCTTTGATTCCCAACTCCCGGAGAAATCAAGAACACATGCACGAAGAAGATCCTCCAAAATCTGGATAACTCTCTCGGACTGACCATCTGTCTGTGGGTGAAAAGGTGTGCTAAACAACTTCGTACCCATAGCTGAATGTAGACTCTTCCAAAATGATTAAGTGAATCTAGGATCTCGGTCAGACACTATAGAAACGGGAATACCATGAAGTCTGACGATCTCTCGGATATATAACTCTGCATACTGGATCATGGAGAAAGTCGTCTTAATAGGCAAGAAATGAGCTGATTTCGTAAGACGATCTACGATCACCCATATAGCATTCGACCCTCTGACTGACTTCGGCAGACCGACAACGAAGTCTATGGTGACATTCTCCCACTTCCATTCGGGAATAGGAAGAGGCTTGAGCATACCTGCCGGTCTCTAATGTTCCGCTTTCACTAGCTGACACGTCAGACACTCGGACACAAATCGTCTGATATCCCTCTTCATCCCTGGCCACCAATATAATAACTGCAGGTCTTTATACATCTTCGTACTCCCAGGATGAATAGAGTACGACGACATATGGGCCTCAGATAAGATATCCGCTCGAATAGAATCGCTGCTAGGAACCCATATTCTGTCTCGATATCTGACAATACCGTCTCTAACTGTGTACAAGATACTGCCCTTGGCTTCATCTCTCTGTCTCCACTTAGCCAACTGCTCGTCTGCTAACTGCCCACTGCGAATACGGTCTAGGAGAGAAGACTGGATCGTCAAAGTCGATAGACGTGGAACTCTACCTCGAGGATATGTCTCCAGATCAAACCTCTACATCTCAAACTGAAGAGGTCTCGAAACCACCAAATGAGCCATCCCTGCGACTTTCCTGCTCAACGCGTCAGCAACTACATTAGCTTTGCCAGGATGATAGCTAATGTCACAGTCATAGTCCTTCACTAGCTCCAACCAATGCCTCTGCCGCATATTCAACTCTTTCTGTGTAAAGAAGTATTTGAGACTTTTGTGGTCGGTGAAGATCTGGCACTTCTCTCCGTACAAATAATGCCTCCAAATCTTCAATGCAAATACTACGGCTGTCAACTCTAGATCATGGGTAGGATAATTCTTCTCATGAATCTTCAACTGGCGAGAAGCATATGCTATCACCTTCCCATGCTGCATCAATACTGCGCCTAACCCGAGTTTCGAAGCATCGGTATACAGAACAAAATCTCCGGGTCCTGAAGGCATGGCCAACACTGGTGCTGAAATAAGAGCTTGCTTCAATGTATCGAAGCTCTTCTGACATTCCTCGCTCCACACATACTTAAAATTCTTCTTCGTCAATGACGTGAGTGGAACTGCGATGGAGGAGAATCCCCGAATAAAATTCTGATAGTATCCTGCTAGCCCAAGGAAACTACGGATCTCTGATGCATTTTGTGGCACAACCCAATCTCTGACTGCTGCAACTTTCGCCGGGTCTACCTCAATACCGTTGCTAGAAATGACGTGGCCTAAGAACGCCACCTTCTCTAACCAGAACTCGCACTTGCTGAACTTTGCGAATAACTCGTGCTTTTGTAGGGTCTGCAATACTGTGGTCAGATGTCTGCTGTGATCCTCTTGATTCTTTGAGTAGACGAGAATGTCGTCTATGAATACTATCACAAACTGATCAAGATACGGCTAAAATACGCGATTCATGAGATCCATGAAGATCGCTGGCGCATTCGTCAAACCGAACGGCATCACAAGGAACTCGAAGTTGCCATAACGAGTCCTAAAAGCAGTCTTGAGAACATCAGTGTCTTTCACTCTCAGCTGATGATAACCAGAACGCAGATCAATCTTGGAGAATACTGAAGCTCCTTGCAACTGATCAAATAAATCTTCAATCCTCGGGAGTGGGTATTTGTTCTTCACTGTAACTCTGTTCAACTCCCAGTAATCAATGTAGAGCCTCATCGAACCATCCTTTTTCTTCACAAACCAGACCGATGCGCCCCATGGCGAAAAGCTCGGGCGAATGAACTCCTTGTCAAGAAGTTCCTGAATCTGTTTCTTGAGTTCTGCCATATCTGTCGGTGCTAATCGATATGGTGCTTTTGATATCGGTGTGGTACCTGGCATAAGCTCAATAGAAAATTCCACCTCTCGCACAGGTGGTAAACCAGAGACGTCATCAGGAAAAACGTCTAGAAAGTCCCGGACAATAGGAACATCGGATGCTGACTGTTTGGGCATCTCGGGAATAGATACAAGAGTATCTAGAAATGCTCGGCACCCTCGATGCATGAGTTTCCTAGCCTGGACGCAAGATATCATACGCGGTAAATTAAAATACCTGTCTGGCTCGAATAAGAATTGTTCCATCCCAGGCGGTCGGACGAGAACAGATCTCCGCTGGAAATCAATCAAAACTCTGTTCCTCAATAGCCAGTCCATCCCCAGAATGATATCAAATTCTGGCATCGGCAGAATGATAAGATCCACATACACGAGATTACCATGAAGTTCAAGGTCTATATCTCGGATCACATTAGTAGCTGTCATCTCCTCTCCAGAAGGCAATGCTACTGAATACGCTATGTCTAGCCCAATTGTCTTGATCTTGAGAGAATTTGCAAAGGTTTCTGAAATGAATGAATGAGTAGCCCCTGAATCTATCAAGGCTTTCGTAGATGAACCGGCTATAAAGATTCTTCCTGAAAGATTGGAATATTATGCTAAACCCAATAGTTTTACAAGAAATATGCTTACAGACAAAGGTCAAAGTTCTTCTAACCTAAATTCCCGTAGCTAACACTGATTAGAACATGCAATCCTATCGTAAATTCTAAGTTCAAAATCTTAACCCAAAACATTAAACTTCAAATACAACTTAAAGATTTAGGATACCTGTCATGAGCATCGTCTCCGGGTTAGTCTTCGAAGCATGAAGAGCAAAAACTCTGCCTTGGGTAGGCAGATTCTTCTGAGGGCAATTCTTCAATATGTGGTCAGTACTACCACATTTGTAACACTTTCCCGAACCATACATACAAGTCCCAGCATGACGACGTGAGCACTTGGCACAGACTGGATACTCCACTGTCCTCGGGACTGCTCGTCCCTGCTGCTGCTGCTGCGGCCCTCTGTTCCTGGGTGGCCCGTGGAACTGTCTCTTATTCTGGTACTGCGGCTAAGGGGGACGGTGTGGTGCCTGAAATGGTCGTTTACCCTGGCGATCGCGCTCAATATCCTGCTGGTCCTGCTCTGCAGCTAGAGCTCTGGAAACAGCAACATCATAGGTAGTAGGGCCTGCCACCCTAACATCACGGCGCAAGATCGACCGTAGACCATTCAGAAAATGCCTCAATTTAGCTCCAGCATCATTAGCAATTAGGGGTACAAAATGACATCCCCTCTCGAACTTACGGATGAACTCCATAACAGTTAAATCTCCCTGCCTCAGGGTCATGAACTCCGTGGTCAACCTCGAATGCACCTCTTCACTAAAATATTTAGAGTAGAATACCTCTGTGAAGCGCGCCCAGCTCAAAGTAGTCAAATCCAAAGCCACTGATGCTCCTTCCCACCATAGGCGAGCGTCTCCTCCGAATAGATAGGTCGCACATCGAACCCTATCTCCATCTTCAAGCCCCATAAACTCGAAAATAACCTCAAGGGACTTAATCCAGCCCTCGGCAGCCATAGGATCGGACGTCCCAAAGAACTCTTTTGGTCGCATCTTCATGAACCGCTCATAGATAGCCTCCGATCCCGTCTGTCTGGCTCCCACTGCATTGTTCCCCGCAAACTGTGCGAAGAACTGAGTCATCCCAGCTAGCATCTGGGTATTCATGTCTGGTGGAGGGGGTGGTGGCAAATCTCTCTCCTCGTTCTCCCCTTGTCTCTGATCCTCACCGTCCTCATGACGACGCTCATCATCACCTCTCGGGCGTCCAACACGGCGTCTAGGAGGCATGCTGTTCCATAATTATAACCCATACGTAACCAACATGCATAATTCCACTATTTCTTTAAATTTAAATAATTAATGCATAATCGTAATCTTGATATAAAATCTTTCATGCAATCATGATGTAAAAATATTTCAAGCTTTAAAATAAATGCGTAATCGTAAAACTTACAGACCGAAGACGTGACTTCATGAGCTTCTCGAGAGCAGTAGTAGTACAACCCTTTACAAGATCATAGGCTCTGATACCAACTGTAAAGGCCCGTATTTCGTATTCATAATTTTGCGGAATTATTAAAATTTTTCTAAATAAATAATTATCTTGTCTTATTTAATTAAAATAAACATGTAAATAATTTTAACTTTAAAATAACAGCGGAAGCAAATATTGTTTTCCACAAACAATTTTAAAATAATCCAACGTAAACATCAATTTAAAAATAATCCAATGTATTAAAACTGAAATTGAATAATAAAAGGTGCATAAATTAAATCATGAGGTCCTTGGGTTTACTACTGCTGTCCCAAGATCGCTCACTGGTCTCCGCCCGCAGTCTCGGCCTCATCAATACCTACAACAATCAAGTCTAGTGAGTCTAAAGACTCAACATGTATATATCGTGAATAACAAGTAAATATATCATAAAATCGCATGCAACGTAAAAATAAAGTATCGTAAAGCGTACGGTGAAAATCGTATCATGAATAACTACGTGCATATCTGAAAATCACGCGTAAAAGCTTTGCTCAATAGAGCTCTGTCATAACATATCATAATTTTCTGGTAGAGATAATGATTCTAAGCAAGTGGCCCATAACATAACGTAAGCGCCTGATCAGACTAAACAACAGTATACTGGGCGGTAGAGATCAATCACAGCCCTTGGACTGGATGTCCATACCCATACATAATCATAAACCGGTCGTAAGTCACCGGGCAGAGAGGTCCTCGGTTGCGCCTACCGACTTCCAAACCCATAAGCATAAGGTGGCCACAAGACATATAGCATATATCTCAAAAATAAACATTTTATATTTTTATGCACGTAATATAATTATAACCTTATTTTTACCGGATGAGTTGGATCATTCCCAAGCTTGCTGCGACTTACTTCTAATATGCGACACATGCAATAAATCTTAACTTGACAAAATTTTAACAATAGAACCAAAAACGGGACGATTCGGACCAACAACTTGATTTTTAACCATGGCTTCGTACCAACCTGAACCAACATTAAATCGAAGTTTAACCATGATTAAAAATACCCCAAACATACTGAAAAATATTCATAATAACCGTAAAACACGAAAATAGGTGAAAGGAATCCAAAAATATAAAACACTCTTTCGAGAGTCATTTTGGCACCTTTCACCGTAAATTCTCGTACGACCTCTAAACTCGACCAAATCACCAACGGCCAAAAACAAGACTTTCCTAACTCATTGAGGTACTGTCCAGTCCAAGGCCATGCGCTAAAAGCCAACCAAGAACCCAAACATGACCTCTGAAACGAAACTGAACTTGCTGTCAAAAACGAAAATTGCAGCAGTAGCTGCTGTGCGTATTTGGTGTACAAATCTGAAACAAATGGTCGTTGGTTTGAACCACCGACCAAAGAAACTTACCAATATCCTAAGGCATGGCTTGGACCATGGTTAAGGGCTAAAAGCCAACCACAACCCACGCAAACACCTAGGACAATTACAGCACCAAACCGAGAATACAACTTTCTGTATAGTGTGATGTATTGATTTGTTTTACTGTCTTGGGTCGTTCCAATGGCCATTTGATTGACCATGGCTCGATCTAGACATGGTGGAGTGTTGTATGAACCATGGCTATGGGCTAGGAGCTAACCATAATCCAAACCACACTGAAAACCCAAAATGCATACACACATATTTTGAAGAACCCGAAAGTAACTTGTTTTGTTGTGTTGAAATTCTAATGGATCTGTGACTCAAGCTTACAAAAACTGATTTGGTCATAATCTAGACATGATAAGAAGGGTTCTAATCATGGCTAGAGTCCTTAAGACAGCCAAGGTTCGAGCACCCCACTGAAACAACTCAATGACAGAAAGTGTGGCTCATTTCTGCGCCTAAGGAGAACTTGCTGTCACTTCCCTTTTCTGGAGTGTATGGACCGAAACAATTTAACCAAAAACACTCTAACACATTTTAAATTATGCCTAGAAGCAGCCTTGGAAGCCTGGAACCGAGCAACATCCTGAAACCAATAAAAGAAATAGAAATCGTGAAGCACACTCATATGGCCGAGAGGCCTGTACTAAATTCCTTGTAAACCTGCTATCATTTTCGAGTTCCTGCTTGAATCATGCTTATAAATTGGTTTAAACATATATATAGGACTTGATTGAAGAGTCAAGAAACAATATATACATGCCTGAAAATTTGTTTTGACAAAACAAATCAAAACGACAACACGACGCGACGAGATCGGAGTTGAGGATTCTTTTCTTTCTTACTTTTCCTGCTGCTGTTCTTACGATTTTCTAAGCTGATTCTTCTGCTAATTTTCGAGCATATGGATGTTGGAAATGTAGGTAATGAGGGTGAATGATATAGAAGATGTTAAAGGTGCTATAATATGCATTTAGTTTGGGAGTTACAAGTCAAGAATTTGAATGGTTTTGCATTGGTTCTCATTCCTATGCTGTATCTGTTCTTATTCAATTACTTCACAATTTCAGTAGCCTTTCTTCTGATTTTTTCGAGTATATGGGATGAAGAAATGTTATGTAATGGAGGTGTTAAAGGTACCATAATATGTATTAAGTTTGGGAGGTTACAAGTGAATGCTTTGAATGAAATTTGAAATGCTTTCTTGTTGCCGTTGGGTATTGCTTCGAATCCTTGCTGCATTTTCTAGTTAATTTGCTAGGTAATTAGTTGAGGAAAATGAGGTGTAATATTGTTTTTAATTAGTGAATTAAAATGATCAAAGGAACGAACACAGCATGAAGTCTCATTATAGGTACTTTGAAAGGAAAAGTTACTACACCTTTGAATTGTATTGACCAAATTCCAACTTATTTTGAATGGTATTTTATGGTTTAAATTTGCATTTTAATTGTTTAAGATTTTAAACCTCCAATATATGTATTGTAATGCATTAACCAATTAATTTAGTTTAGAATCTTGCTTGGCATTCATGACTTCAAATTTAAATGTTTAAAGGCTATGTTTACTTTCTTGAATATTTTATACCTAGATTAATTCACCTTCATTTGTTCACATATTTTAATTTAAGCCTTAATTAAATATTGAACCTAAAAGAATTTATTTAACAATTTAGCTCTAATTAATTTAAATGAATCTTAAAACATTCTATTTCTTTAAAATAAATTATTCTTAGACTTAAATTAAATTTAAGAATATATTTCTTAGTATTAATCTTATTTCTAATTTCCAAACTCCCGTCCGACCTCGCGTATTTATCTTAAAAAAATAAAACTAAACATCTACTTTTAAAATAATTAGAACATTTCATATTTATATAAAATATTCATTTTTAATTTAAATAGTAGCAATTATGCATGGCTTATACGTAATCTGATTTTCGGGTTTTACAACTCTCCCCCCTTTAAAAGAATTTCGTCCCCGAACACGAATATTCGATGGCGATGCGAAGAACGACGATGCGGAGACTAGGCTGAAATTTCCTTCAAAAAGCCGAAGCTATTCTCCTTGGAGAGGCACGTGTGCGCTGTGATTTATGAGGGGAGAGTTTGTAAAATATTGGGGAGGTGGGGCGTGGGGTTTTGGGGAGGGTTTGGGGTGGAATTGTATTTTAAATACTTAATAAATCTACTAACAAGGCTTAAGCCCATTAAGGGGTTAATAAAGACCATTAGTGTTAAATTAAAATATACAAATTATTTTGTTTAAATAAGTTTGAGAATTTATTAGCCGGGTTGCCAAAACGTTTGCATTTCATTTGAAAAACCAACACCGATTAAATTTACGTCTCGGCGTATAAAATCACCTCAAAACCCTTTATTTTCAAAAAATATGAAAAAGTATCACTCATATTTTAAATAATTAAAATCAATAAAAATATTTTACATTTTTCAGCCATTAGTCTCCGTTCCTCGATCGCAACTTCAATAACCTTTAAAAATATATTTTAATACAAGAATGTATAAAAGTATATTTTAAACATGTAAATATGAACAAAATAATTAATTAATGCAATTAAAATAATTAATTAAAATACAAGGGAGTTAATAATTCGTATCCATGTGGTTCGCGTTGACCTTCAAATTTTCGGGACGTTACATTTAAAGTTTATGCATTATTATGAAAATGTTATTTTAAGTATAAGTATTTTTCACTGTTGTATGTGATCTGTATACGTATTATGTTGTTATCAAGATTATGATGTGTTGAGTCTTTAGACTCACTAGGTGTGATGGATGCAGGTGACATTGATAATTATTATGTTGGAGGTCTTGATGGTTGACCTTGCTGGACTGACGGTGCACATAACCCGAGGACCAACGCTTCTATTTTTTCGCACTTATAATTTATGTTTATGTTTTTGTTAAAAGATTTTTACGACTTTTTATTTATGTTTTGAGGTGTTTTTGAGAGGTTTAGTATGAGTTATAATTTTCAAGTTTATTGCTTTTTATGTTTGGTAAAATGTTAGACGATTTCACGATTTGACTATTTCCTTTGATACTAGTTGGTTGTTTTATTATAAAAAGGGTGAAAAAATATTTTTATATATTTGTGAGTGTTCGGCCGATCCTTATAGGATTTAAAAAAAAATATTTCTAGTACTTTTTAAGAAAATGAGTAGTGGAAGTTTCAATTGGTATCAGAGCATAGGTCCTGTAAAGGGTTGTGCCACCATCAGTGCCGGGAAGCTCAATCGTCAAGCCTCAAAATTTTTAAGTTTACATGCTTTATATGATTTATTATAATGTTACCTGCATGATTTTACGAATAATATGTTTACGTCGCATGTTTATTAGATTTTAGAGAATATATGTTTTATATGTTTAAAATTGCTAAAATGAATAAGGATATGTTGCATGATTAGAAAACATAGATTTAAATGCATGTTGGTTACATTAGAATTTGGAAAATATTCAGATTTAATGCCTCCTAGACATGCACCTCTTGATAGACAGACAGAAACCACCGAGGATCAGAATGTTAATGCACCCATGCCTCCTAATGGGGATGCTGCTACTCGTGCCTTAGAGGGGATGGCTCGTTTCTTTGAGCAGCAGATACAGCAGCAGCAGTTACAACAGCAGTTACAACAGTTACAGCAGGCACCTAGGCCACAACATTACGTGTATGATCAGTTTCGGAGGCTAGGGCCGAATGAATTTTCTGGCACCGCTGATCCCTTTGCTGCTGAGGCTTGGATTCGTGCACTCTAGGTACACTTTTGTTATCTGAATATGGGGGATGCTGACCGTGTAAGGTGTGCCACTTACCTGTTTAGGGATGATGCTTCTTTATGGTGGGAAGGAGCCGAGCATGGTGTTAATCTTGCTACAATTACTTGGGCTTGATTCAAGGAGATATTCTACGAGATGTATTTTACTGCTGATGTTAGAGGGCAATTGAAGAGGGAATTTATGACTCTCCGTCAGGGAGACGCTTCTGTTGTTGAATTTGTGAAGAGATTTGATAGGGGTTGTCACTTTGTACCCTTTATTGTGAGGGATGCCGCAGAGAAGATTCGACACTTCATGGATGGTCTACGACCTACCATACGAAATAATGTTATGATGATGCGTCCTTTGGATTATGCTACTGCTACTACTTATGCATTGCAGTCTGATCAATATTTGAAGGACATTGAGTTTGAGTTGCAGCGCAAGAGACAGAAACACCAAAATAATAATCAGCCAAACAAGAAGCCATATATGGGTCCTGCTAGACCTCAAGGGCCTCAAAAGCCCAAGGTCAAGTCAAGAAGCAAGGACCGCAAAAGCCGCCACCACCTGCAGTACCAAAACCTGCAGAGGGACTACCATGCAAGATGTGCAATCGACTACATTATGGACCGTGCGTGTGCGGTACTACTAAGTGCTTCATATGCAAGGAAGAAGGGCACAAAGCTGCTGATTGCCCGAAGAAGAATGCACCTACTATGGGACGAGCATATGTTATGAATGCAGAGGAAGCGCAAGAGGAGCCAGATACGACTCTTATCACGGGTAACCTAGTCATAACATTTTTATACTGCCTTTATTGCATGAAATGTAAAATTGGTTATTTGAAGTGAATTGAGATCAAGTTTAACCTAGTGAAAATTAGGTTGCATGCTCTACCTTAGTTGGAAATTAAGATTTGATTTTAGAAACCATAGAATTGGTATTGATTTTGTGCCTTAATTTATGTGAAGGATAAAATAATTCCAAATAAAAGTTTTAGGGCCAAAAAAAAAAAATCAAAATCAAAATTTAGGGTTTCGAATTTGTGAGGGGTTAATGTGTAATTTTCGAAACTTTTGGGGCAAGATTGTAATTTTCGAAAGGTAGAGGACTTAATTGCAAATATCCGAAAATATAAGGGACTGAAATGTTAACTACCAAAAATTCAATGACCAAAATGCAAAATTTCGAAATATAAAGACCGAAATGCAATTACCAGAAAGCTTAGGGACTTAAATGCAATTTACGAATTCTTAAGGATCCAAATGTAATTTTCGAAATTTAAGCCACCAAAGTGTAAATTTTCGAAAATATAAGGATCAAATTGCAAATATTCGAAAATTTTGGACAAAATTGAAAATTTCGAACAATTGAAGGGCTAAAATGCAATTTTTCAAGAAATGCTTAATTTCAACGCGTAATCTTCAAATAACTTTGGTAGAATAATGATAGAACTCTTAAGCTTCAACACGAAAAAATTTAAAAGACATTTTTGCCGCAGGGAGGATTATCATTCAAGGTGTAGCAACCTATGCATTGTTAGATTCGGGAGCTACACATTTCTTCATATCTGAAACCTTCATCAAGCAACAGAATATTATTCCCGAAGAATTGGGTTTGAGTTTCAAAGTTTCTATTCCTTCTGGTGATAAAATGCTCACGTCTAAATTGTCAAGAATCTGGAGCTTCGTTTATCCAAATATGTGGTTCGGGCATATCTTATTGTGCTCCCTATGCCTGAATTTGATATCATACTTGATATGGATTGGTTTATCAGTGAATGGAGATTCGATTGATTTTTGTCAACGAACAATGTCTATTCGACCGCCTAATGGTAAATATTTTGTCTTTGAGGCGGTGAGAAACAAGAAAATGCCGCACATTATCTCGTCTGTGTGCGAGAAAACTTATTAGATGTAAGGTCCAAAATTTAGACGACGTAAACCAACTGCATGCGAATCTAGGAAATTATGAAAATTTAGTAATTAATCGACTTTAGTTGCTAACTAATTATGTGACATACTGGTTTATACGCTAAATGAGATTTTATTGTCATCATGCATAAAAATTGTATTTTTAGGAATATTCAAGTGACGATCGAGGAACGGGGACCGAGGGCTGAAAAATGTAAAATATTTTTATGATTATTTTAATTATTTAAAATATGACCGATGCTTGTTAGTATTTTTGAAAATAAGGGTTTTGAGGTGATTTTATACGCCGGGACGTAGATTTTATCGGTGTTGGTTTTTCAACTAAAATACGAGCTTTTTGGCAACCCGGCTAATAAATTCACATATTTAATTAAAGAAAAACTTTGTTATTATTTTATTTAATCCTAATTAAAACTAATGGACTTAATTTAGAGGCTTAATAGGCCTAAGCCCTATTAGTAGAATGATTTAATATATAATATGTTAAAACCCTTCTCCCCATCACACTTGTACACGCCTCTTTTCTGAAATATTTTCTCCCAAAGACCTCAAATCACACGGCACACACCATCACCAATTTGAAGGAGAAAAATCGAGATTTTTGCAAGGAAGATTCTAGCCAAGGTCTTGCTCCGTTCTTCGCAATCGTCAACGTAAAATCGTGCGTTAATTACACAAAGGCACGCCTATTCTTCCTTTCAAAACCATCATCACATCATTTTATATTTTTACGCATGAAAAGTTTGGAAAAACAACTGACACTTTGAATTATTTTCGTTTTTATGCAATCCATGAAATTTCAAGCATGATTTTGAGTCAAACTTTTGTTTTTTACATGTATATAAGGGCTGCCATGATATAGGTTATGTTTGGGCACGATTTTACACTGGTATTAGAGTCCTAGATAATCACCTAAACACCACACGCGAACCTGGAAGCAAGCTAAACACGAGTTGCTGTCATATGGGATAAAGGGCTTCGATTTTGATTTTCACACCTTGGCTTGGCCATGGCTCCTGTCCAGGGCTAGCTAAGGTCATGAGGGAGTCAGGGGAAGAGTCCTAGCCATGCTAGGACTCGAACTAAGGGGCTGGGTGGAGTCCTTGACAGCAAGGACTCCTACCCGAGAGCCCTTTCAAGTGCGCGCAGGAGATGCGCATGTTGTGCACGGGATGTAGCTCGGCCGGGGGGCTTGAAGCAGGGCTAGAGTGATGCCGTTGGGTCCTAGGTAAGTACACGAGAGGCTGGTTCAGAGCCTAGGTTGGTTGGCTAAGTCCTAATATAGTATGAAGAGTCCTTGTCCATTGAAACACTTCTCGGCCAGCTTAGGGTAGAGGAATAGGAGCTCGTTTTTCATGTTTGGGGCGTTTTCCTTGGGATCTTTGGGTCCAGTATGGTACTTTAGGACGTTTGTCAAGTTTTGAATTGACATGGTTCGGGGGTAACTCGTGAAAATCGAAAGTTGGCTTGGGGTCGAAGATTTTGTGTCAATTTAGGGTTTGGAACTCATTAAAATTGAAAAATGGTTCACGGGGGGTCGATTCGTGGTTCATGGGGACTAAAATAATATAAAAAGACTAAACTTAGAATTTAGGAATTTTATATTAAAGTTTGGGATTTTGCGGAATTAAAACGACTTCAAACACGTCCAAATACGAATTAATTAAAAAGTCTCGTTTTTAAGCTACATAAAATTATGAGAATTTTAATTTAAACTTAAATAATTATTTGGAACATTTTAGAGTCAAGAAAATCAAGAAAACGTCAAAAACGTAAAACGTCACGTCCAGGGGTAAAACGGTCTTTTTACACCGGGAAATTAGTAAACGTCATGGCAGTGCCCTATTTGCTGTTTTATATGCTAATATGATTTTTAATGTTTATGAATGTTTACAGGGTAAAATGATTATTTTATAAGTTTATGATTTAAAATGTTAAAATGTTCATTTTAAATGCCTATGGATTTTCATGATGAAACAATAACATTAAAAGACATGTTGCATGCTTGGTTTAAAATGAAAAATGTTGTATGCATGATTTTTATTAAGTGATGATAATATGTTGAAGGATGTGAAGGGATTGTGACTAACACGATGATATGTTGGAGATATCGTGAGGGTTATGGTCCCAGTGGGAGCCCGACGATCGTATTTCCTTGGATACGGATATGTATATGTATATGTATACGATGATATGATAATACATAAGGTCAGGGCCCAGTTGACCGGTGAGAGTGTTGCTGGTGTCCCCCGCCGCCCAGTACTGTGCTTACATGTAGATGGATCCATCGCCTAACACGTAAATGAAAGTCACAATCAACGATCTGAATTCAACAAACACGAAAATGAACACGAACATGAGTATGAATACGAATATGAACATGAATATGTTTAAGTGATATGTTTATGTCTTTTGAAAATGTTTTTATGCATCATGAAAATGTTTACGAAAATATTTAAGTTTAAGTTTATGCATCCTCATGAAAATGTTATTTTAAGTACAAGTATTTTTCACTGTTATATGTTAACTGTATTACGTATTATTTGTTACCAAAGATAGGACGTGTTGAGTCTTTAGACTCACTAGGTGTGTTGATGCAGGTGGGATTAATGGCAATGATATTGGAGGTCTTGACGGGTGACTTGCTGGACTGTCGGTGCACATAACCCGAGGACCAGCGCTTCTATTTCCGCATTTAAGTTTATCACTTTAAGTTAAAGATTTCTACGACATTTTACTTTATGATTTTGAGAGATTTTTGAGAGGTAGTATGGGCTACACTTTTCAAATAATTATTGCTTTTTAGGTTTGGTAACGATTTACGATTTCATGTTTGACTTCTCTCTTTTGATTTTCAAGCACTAGTAGGATGTTTTATTTTAAAAATGGTGACAAGGTATTTTAAAACGTTTGTATATAAGTATATTTAATTACGAGGAAAAAAAAAATTTCTAGTACTTTTTAAGAAAACGAAAAAGGTGAGACGTTTCAGTTGGTATCAGAGCAAAGGTCCTGTAAGGGTTGTGCCACCATCAGCGCCGGGAAGATCAGTCGTCAAGCCTCAAGTTGTAAGTTTTACTTGCTTCATGTGATTCTATATGATTTAACCTGCATGACGTTATGGATAATGTGTTTATGATACATGTTTATTAGCTTTTTGAGTAGTATTGCCTTGCATGCTTAAAATGCTAATTAAGTTAGGATGTGTTACATGATTAGAAAACTTAGATTTAATTGCATGTTGGTTATGTTAGAATTTGGGAAAATATTCAGATAAAATGCTTCCTAGACGTGTACACGTTATCGAGAATCAGGAAGAGAACAGTGTTAATTGCCGAGGGAATAGTCAAAGAAATGCACCACCACCACCACCCCCTCCAGGGGATCCTGCTACTCGTGCATTAGAGGGTATGGCTCGTCTCTTCGAGCAACATTTACAGCAGCAGCAGTTACAACAGCAGTTACAACAGATGCAGCAGCAGCAGCCACAGCAGCCACCTAGGCCACAACATGATATTTATGACCAGTTCCGAAGGAATTTTCTGGAACTACTGATCCCTTTGCCGCTGAGAGTTGGATTCGTTCACTCGAGGTACATTTTCGCTATCTAGACATGGGGGATGCTGACTGTGTGAGGTGTACAACTTATCTGTTTCGAGATGACGCTTCTTTATGGTGGGAAGGAGCCGAGCATGGTGTTGACCTTGATACACTCACTTGGGCACAGTCAAGACAAAATTCTATGAGAAATACTTCACTGCTGATGTCAGAAGCCGAATAAAGAAAAAATTTATGACTCTCCGCCAGGGAGACGTATTTGTTGCTGATTTTGTGAAGAAATTTGATAGGGGTTGTCACTTTGTACCCCTTATTGCTAGGGATGCGGAAGAAAAGCTTAGACACTTCAAGGATGGCCTACGACCTACCATTCGGGATAAGGTCATGATGATGCGTCCTGGAGATTATGCCACAGCAGTTACCTATGCATATCAGGCTGAGCAATCCCTAAAGGACATTGACTTTGAGTTACAGCGTAAGAGGCAACAACATCAGAATAATAACCAACCCAACAAGAAGCCATATACGGGTCCTCCTAGACCTCAAGGGCCTCAAAAGCCCCAAGGTCAAGTCAAGAAACCAGCACCACCAAAGCCACCACCTACAGCGCCAAAGCCTGCCGATAAGCAACCTTGCAAGGAGTGCAATCGTTTTCATTTTGGCAAGTGCATGTGGGGATCTTATAAATGCTTCATCTGCAAGGAAGAAGGGCATAAGGCTTCCGATTGCCCGAAGAAGAAAGCACCTACGGTTGGAAGAGCTTATGTGATGAACGCCGAAGAAGCTGAGGAAGAGGCAGACACTACACTCATCACGGGTAACCTAGTCATTTAACATTTTTATATTGCTTACTATTGCATGAAATGTTAAACTGGTTAACAGAATTGTTTTGGGAATGTAGAATTAACCTAGTGAAGATTAGGTTGCATGTTCTACTTAGTTAGAATTAAGTGATGATTCTAGAACCATAGAAAGTGATTTGAATTGTGTGCCTTATTTTATGTGAAGGATGAAATGGTTCCAAATAAAAAGTTTTAGGGCCAAAATTAAAGAAAATCATAATTTAGGGAGGTTTCGAAATTTTGGGAATTATTGTGCAATTTTTGAAACTTTGAGGTCTATTGTGCAATTTCGAAAAATAAGGGACCTAAGTGAAATTTCTGAAAATCTTAAGGATCAAAAAATGCAATTTTCGAAACATGAAGGGCTAAACCAGAATTCCGAATAATATAAGGACTAAATTGCAAATAATTCGAAAATTTTGGGGTCAATTTTGCAAATTTCAAAATTGGGGGACTAAGGTGCAATTTTTTTTTCAAAGAAATGTTTAAGTTCGACACGAAATCTTCATATAATTTTGGAAATTAATGATAGTAAATCCTTAAGATTCAACACGAAAAGATTTAAAAGACATTTTTCACCGCAGGGAGGATCATCATTCTAGGTGTAGCTACCCATGCTTTGCTAGATTCAGGAGCTACACATTCTTTCATATCAGAAACCTTCATCAAAAGACTGAATATTACTCCTCAAGACTTGGGTTTGGGTTTCAAAGTTTCTATTCCATCCGGTGATCAATTGCTCAAGTCTAAGATTGTCAAGAATCTAGAGCTTCGTTTATTCAGGGATGTAGTTCGGGCAGATCTTATTGTGCTCCCTATGCCCGAATTTGATATTATACTTGGGATGGATTGGTTATCAGCAAATGGAGCTTCGATTGATTTTCGTCAGCGATCAGTATCTATTAGACCGCCTAGTGGTAAATCTTTTGTCTTTGAGGAGGCAAGAAACAGGCAAATGCCGCACATCATCTCTTGTCTATGTGCGAGGAAGCTCATTAAACGTGGATGCCAAGCTTACCTAGCATGTGTCACTACCACGCATGCATCTGCCAGTCAGAAGTTAGAAGATGTTGATGTTGTGAGAGATTTTCCTAGCGTTTTTCCCGAAGACGTTTCTGGCATTCCGCCCGATCGTGAAGTGGAATTCTCTATTGATCTTATGACGGGCACTGTTCCTATATCTAAAGCACCTTATCGTCTAGCACCCGCTGAAATGAAAGAATTGAAAGACCAAATTCAAGAACTGCTAGACAAGGGTTTCATTCGCCCTAGTTACTCTCCATGGGGCGCTCCGGTATTATTTGTGAAAAAGAAAGATGGTAGCATGCATCTTTGCATCGATTATCGTGAGCTTAATCGGGTTACTATAAAAAATAAGTATCCACTGCCAAGAATTGAAGATTTATTTGATCAGTTGCAAGGAGCATCGATATTCTCTAAGATTGATCTGCGATCGGGATACCATCAATTGAAAGTTAAGGAGTCTGATGTTCACAAGACGGCATTTCGCACGAGATATGGGCACTATGAGTTTATGGTCATGCCATTCGGGTTGACCAATGCGCCAGCGATCTTCATGGATCTCATGAATCGCGTATTTCAGCCGTATCTGGATCAGTTTATTATTGTCTTCATTGATGACATATTGATCTATTCCAAGAGCAGAGAGGAGCATAGTCGCCATTTGGGGACAGCACTGCAAGTTCTACAAGACAGAAAGCTTTATGCAAAATTCAGCAAATGCGAGTTTTGGCTTGATAGAGTGGCATTCTTAGGCCACATTATTTCTAGTAGGGGAGTGGAGAACGATCCAAGTAAAGTTGAGGCAGTGAAAGAGTGGCCAGTATCGAAGAGTGTTACCGAGATTCGCAGTTTCTTGGGACTAGCTGGCTATTATCGCAAATTCATCAAGGGATTATCCTCTATAGCAGTGCCTTTGACATCTTTGACTAAGAAGAATGCGAAGTTTATTTGGGGGCCCGAGTGTCAAGACAGTTTTGACAAGTTGAAGCAAGCCTTGATATCAGCACCAGTGTTATCTATGCCATCAGGGCAAGGGGAGTATGTTCTTTATACCGACGCTTTTAAGCTTGGTTTAGGTGCAGTTCTGATGCAAAACGACCGAGTTATCGCCTATGCGTCAAGACAGTTGAAAATTCATGAAAAGAACTACCCTACTCATGATCTTGAACTTGCAGCAGTAGTCTTTGCACTAAAGATTTGGAGACACTACCTTTATGGGGAGAAGTGCAAAATATTCACTGATCATAAAAGCTTGAAATACTTCTTCACCCAAAAGGAGTTGAATATGAGACAGCGCATATGGCTTGAATTGGTAAAGGACTATGATTGTGACATTAGCTACCATCCGGGGAAAGCTAATGTAGTGGCAGATGCATTGAGTAGAAAAGCAGCAGTTATCACTCATTTATCACTCCAAAGACCGTTGCAGTCCGAGATACAGTGATTTGAGCTTATAGTGTATGCTAGGGGCGAGGCCCCTAATCTTGATACATTATCAGTGCAGTCGACTTTGAGGGACATAATTCGTGATGGGCAGTCTACTGATGAGCAGTTGCAAAAGTGGAGAGCAAGAGATGAAGCCAAGGGCCGAAATTTATATTCAGTGGTGGATGGTTTAGTCCGTTATCGAGACCGTCTATGGGTTCCTAGTGACGATTCTTTGAGAGATCTTATTATGAAGGAAGCCCATGACACGCCATATTCCATTCATCCGGGCAGTACGAAGATGTATAGAGATTTACAGTTGATATATTGGTGGCCAGGCATGAAGAGGGACATTCTGAGGTATGTATCCGAGTGTTTGACTTGTCAGCAAGTCAAAGCAGAGCATCAAAGGCCAGCAGAAAAATTGAAGCCACTCCCTATTCCCGAGTGGAAATGGGAAAATATCACCATGGACTTTGTTGTGGGATTGCCTAAGACTGTTAAGGGACTGAATGCCATTTGGGTGATAGTTGATCGTCTTACGAAATCATCGCATTTTCTACCTATTAAGACGACATTCACCATGACTCAGTATGCAGGGTTATACATTCGAGAGATATTTCGTCTGCATGGGATTCCAGTGTCTATTATTTCTGACAGAGATCCGAGATTCACGTCTTCTTTTTGGAAAAGTCTGCATGCGGCGATGGGGATCAAGTTATTATTCAGTTCAACATTTCATCTTCAAACCGATGGTCAGTCAGAAAGGGTTATACAGATTTTGGAAGATCTACTGCGAGCATGCGTCATTGATTTCCAAGGCGGTTGGGAATCAAATTTACCTCTAGTGGAGTTCACTTACAATAACAGTTTTCAATCATCAATAGGGATGACTCCTTTTGAGGAACTATATGGAAGGAAGTGTAGATCTCCTATTCATTGGGACGAGGTTGGGGAAAGAAAAGATATTGGTCTAGATGTGATTGAAGAGACAGCTGAGCTTGTGGACAAAATTCGTGATAGAATGAAGACTGCACAAAGCCGACAAAAGAGTTTTGCAGATAAAAGACGAAGAGACTTAGAGTTTGCAGTGGGCGATCATGTATTTGTGAAAATAGCACCCATGAAGGGTGTTATGCGCTTTGGCAAGAAGGGCAAGCTTAGTCCATGATTTATAGGTCCGTTCGAGATTTTGGAGAGGATTGGGACACTAGCTTATAGAGTGGCATTGCCACCAGCACTTGCAGGAGTTTACAATGTGTTCCACATTTCGATGCTGCAGAAGTACATGTCGAATCCGTCACATGTGCTTAATTATGAACCTCTTCAACTAACTCCAAATATGACATATGAAGAAAGACCCGTCCAGATATTAGCAAGACAAGAAAGACGATTGAGGAACAAAGTGATTCCAATGGTCAAGGTCAAGTGGCTGAATCACTCGGAAGAGGAAGCTACTTGGGAAACCGAGAGAGACTTGAAGAGCCGCTATCCAGAACTATTCGGTAAGTTCTAAATTTCGAGGACGAAATTCTATTTAAGGGGGGAGGAATTGTAAGGTCCAAAATTAAGACGACGTAAACCAACTGCATGCGAATCTAGGAAATTATGAAAATTTAGTAATTAATCGACTTTAGTTGCTAACTAATTATGTGACATACTGGTTTATACGCTAAATGAGATTTTATTGTCATCATGCATAAAAATTGTATTTTTAGGAATATTCAAGTGACGATCGAGGAACGGGGACCGAGGGCTGAAAAATGTAAAATATTTTTATGATTATTTTAATTATTTAAAATATGACCGATGCTAGTTAGTATTTTTGAAAATAAGGGTTTTGAGGTGATTTTATACGCCGGGACGTAGATTTTATCGGTGTTGGTTTTTCAACTAAAATACGAGCTTTTTGGCAACCCGGCTAATAAATTCACATATTTAATTAAAGAAAAACTTTGTTATTATTTTATTTAATCTTAATTAAAAATAATGGGCTTAATTTAGAGGCTTAATAGGCCTAAGCCCTATTATTAGAATGATTTAATATATAATATGTTAAAACCCTTCTCCCCATCACACTTGTACACGCCTCTTTTCTGAAATATTTTCTCCCAAAGACCTCAAATCACACGGCACACACCATCACCAATTTGAAGGAGAAAAATCGAGATTTTTGCAAGGAAGAGTCTAGCCAAGGTCTTGCTCCGTTCTTCGCAATCGTCAACGTAAAATCGTGCGTTAATTACACAAAGGCACGCCTATTCTTCCTTTCAAAACCATCATCACATCATATTATATTTTTACGCATGAAAAGTTTGGAAAAACAACTGACACTTTGAATTATTTTCGTTTTTATGCAATCCATGAAATTTCAAGCATGATTTTGAGTCAAACTTTTGTTGTTTACATGTATATAAGGGCTGCCATGATATAGGTTATGTTTGGGCACGATTTACACGGTATTAGAGTCAAAGATAATCACCTAAACACCACACGCGAACCTGGAAGCAAGCTGAACACGAGTTGCTGTCATATGGGATAAAGGGCTTCTGTTTTGATTTTCACAACTTGGCTTGGCCATGGCTCCTGTCCAGGGCTAGCCAAGGTCACGAGGGAGTCCAGGGAAGAGTCCTAGCCATGCTAGGACTCGAACTAAGGGGCTGGGTGGAGTCCTTGACAGCAAGGACTCCTACCCGAGAGCCCTTTCAAGTGCGCGCAGGAGATGCGCAGCTTGTGCACGGGATGTAGCTCGGCCGGGGGGCTTGAGGCAGGGCTAGAGTGATGCCCTTGGGTCCTAGGTAAGTACACGAGAGGCTGGTTCAGAGCCTAGGTTGGTTGGCTAAGTCCTGAGATAGTATGAAGAGTCCTTGTCCATTGAAACACTTCTCGGCCAGCTTAGGGTAGAGGAATAGGAGCTCGTTTTTCATGTTTGGGGCGTTTTCCTTGGGATCTTTTGGTCCAGTATGGTACTTTAGGACGTTTTTCAAGTTCAAAATCGACATGGTTTGGGGGTAACTCGTGAAAATATAAAGTTGGCTCGGGGTCGAAGATTTTGTGTCAATTTAGGGTTTGGAACTCATTAAAATTGAAAAATGGTTCACGGGGGGTCGATTCGTGGTTCATGGGGACTAAAATAATATAAAAAGACTAAACTTATAATTTAGGAATTTTATATTAAAGTTTGGGATTTTGCGGAATTAAAACGCCTTCAAACACGTCCAAGTACGAATTAGTTAAAAAGTCTCGTTTTTAAGCTACATAAAATTATGGGAATTTTAATTTAAGCTTAAATAATTATTTGGAACATTTTAGAGTCAAGAAAATCAAGAAAACGTCAAAAACGTAAAACGTCACGTCCAGGGGTAAAACGGTCTTTTTACACCGGGAAATTAGTAAACGTCATGGCAGTGCCCTATTTGCTGTTTTATATGCTAATATGATTATTTTTAAAGTTTATAAATGTTTACAGGGTAAAATGATTATTTTATATGTTTATGATTTAAAATGTTAAAATGTTCATTTTAAATGCCTATGGATTTTCATGATTGAAACAATAACATTAAAAGACATGTTGCATGCTTGGTTTAAAATGAAAAATGTTATATGCATGATTTTTATTAAGTGATGATAATATGTTGAAGGATGTGAAGGGATTGTGACTAACACGATGATATGTTGGAGATATCGTGAGGGTTATGGTCCCAGTGGGAGCCCGACGATCGTATTTCCTTGGATATAGATATGTATATGTATATGTATACGATGATATGATAATACGTAAGGCCAGGGCCCAGTTGACCGGTGAGAATGTTGCTGGTGTCCCCCGCCGCCCAGTACTGTGGTTACATGTAGATGGATCCATCGCCTAACACGTATATGAAATTCACAATCAACGATCTGAATTCAACAAACACGAACACGAACACGAACATGAGTATGAATACGAATATGGACATGAATATGAATATGTTTAAGTGATATGTTTATGTCTTTTGAAATTTTTTTTTTGCATGATGAAAATGTTTACGAAAATATTTAAGTTTAAGTTTATGCATCCTCATGAAAATGATATTTTAAATACAAGTATTTTTCACTGTTATATGTTAACTGTATTACGTATTACTTGTTACCAAAGATAGGACGTGTTGAGTCTTTAGACTCACTAGGTGTGTTGATGCAGGTGGGATTAATGGCAATGATATTGGAGGTCTTGACGGGTGACTTGCTGGACTGTCGGTGCACATAACCCGAGGACCAGCGCTTCTATTTCCGCATTTAAGTTTATCACTTTAAGTTAAAAATTTCTACGACATTTTACTTTATGATTTTGAGAGATTTTTGAGAGGTAGTATGGGCTACACTTTTCAAATAATTATTGCTTTTTAGGTTTGGTAAACGATTTACGATTTCATGTTTGACTTCTCTCTTTGGATTTTCAAGCACTAGTAGGATGTTTTATTTTAAAAATGGTGACAAGGTATTTTAAAACGTTTGTATATAAGCATATTTAATTACGAGGAAAAAAAAAATTTCTAGTACTTTTTAAGAAAACGAAAAAGAGGAGACGTTTCATTAGATGTGGATGCCAAGCTCTTCTAGCATGTGTCACTACTGCCCATGCTTTTATTAGTCAGAAGTTGGAGGATGTTGATATTGTCAGAGACTTTCCTAGAGTCTTTCCCGAAGACGTTTCTGGCATTCCACCTGATCGTGAGGTGGAGTTTTCTATTGAATTAATGCCGGGCACCGTTCCTATATCTAAAGCACCTTATCGTCTAGCACCTGTTGAAATGAAAGAATTAAAAGATCAAATCCATGAATTGCTAGACAAGGGTTTTATTCACCCTATTTATTCTCCATGGGGCGCACCGGTATTATTTGTAAAGAAGAAAGATGGTAGTATGCGACTCTGCATCGATTATCGAGAGCTGAAAAGGGTCACTATCAAGAATATGTATCCCCTACGAAGAATCGAAGATTTATTTGATCAATTACAAGGAGCATCAATATTCTCGAAGATTGATTTTTGTTGTGGATACCATCAATTGAAAGTGAAAGAGTCGGATGTTTACAAGACAACATTTCATAATAGATATGAGCACTACGAGTTTATGGTCACGCCATTTGGGTTGACCAATGCGCCAGGGATCTTCATGGATCTCATGAATCGCGTATTTCAGCCGTATCTAGATCATTTTATTATAATCTTCATAGATGATATATTGATATATTCGAAGAATAAAGAGGAGCATAGTCTTCATTTGAGGACAACACTGCAAGATAGAAAGTTATATGCAAAATTCAGCAAGCGCGAGTTTTGGTTTGATAGAGTGGCTTTCTTAGGCCACATCATTTCTAGTGATGGCGTGGATGTTGATCCAAGTAAAGTTCAGGTAGTGAGAGAGTGGCCTGTACCCAAGAGTGTTACCGAGATTCGCAGTTTTTTGGGACTAGCTGGCTATTATCGCAAGTTTATTCAATGATTCTCATCTATAGCGGTACCAATGACCTCCTTGACAAAGAAGAACACAAAGTTTTTATGGGGATCTGAGTGTCAAAACAGTTTTGACAAGTTGAAGCATGCCTTAATATCAGCGCCAGTGTTATCTATGCCATTGGGGCAAGGAGAGTATGTTCTATATACCAATGCTTCTAAACTTGGTTTGGGCGCAGTTCTGATACAAAATGACCGAGTTGTAGCTTATGCGTCGAGACAATTGAAAATTCACGAGAAAAACTACGTCACTCATGATCTTGAGCTTGCAATAGTAGTTTTTGCATTGAAGATTTGGAGACATTACTTATATGGGGAGAAGTGCAAGATATTCACTGATCATAAAAGCTTGAAATACTTTTTAACCCAAAAGGAGTTGAATATGAGACAACGTAGATGGCCTGAGTTAGTAAAGGACTACGACTGTGAGATTTGCTATCATTCGGGGAAAGCTAATGTTGTGGCAAACACATTAAGTCCAAAAGCAGCAGTTATCACTCAATTATCACTCCAAAGACCGTTGCAGTCCGAGATACAGTGGTTTGAGCTTACAGTTTATGCTAGGGGCGATGCACCTAATCTTGCCACATTATCAGTACATTCGACTTTGAGAGATAGAATTAGTGATGGACAGTCTACTGATGAGCACTTGAAAAAGTGGAGAGCTAGAGATGAAGCCAAAGGGCGGAAGTTATATTCTGAGGTGGATGATATAGTTCGTTATCGAGATCGTTTATGGGTTCCTAGTGACGATTCTTTGAGAGATCTCATTATGAAGGAAGCTCAAGACACACCTTATTTCATTCATCCGGGAAGCACGGAAATGTACAAAGATTTGCAATTGTTATATTGGTGGCCAAGCATGAAGAGAGATATTATGAGATTTGTATCCGAGTATTTGAGTTGTCAGCAAGTTAAAGCAGAGCATCAGAGGCCAGCAGGATAGCTTAAGACACTTCGTATTCCTGAGTGAAAATGGGAAAATATTACGATGGACTTTGTGGTGGGAATGCCGAAGACTATTAAGGGATTCAATGCTATATGGTTGAGAGTGGATCGTCTTACGAAATCAGCGCATTTTCTACCTATCAAGAAGATCTTCACCATGATTCAGTATGCAGAGATATATTCGAGAGATAGTTCGTCTGCATGGGATTCTTGTATCTATTTTTTCTCTCTAGATCCGAGATTTACGTCATCTTTTTGGAAGAGTCTGCATTCAACGATGGAGACCAAGTTATTATTCAGTATATCATTTCATCCTCAAATCGATGGTCAGTCCGAGAGAGTTATTCAAATTTTAGAAGATCTACTGCGAGGTTGTGTGATCGATTTCCAAGGTAGTTGGGAACCGAAATTACCTATAGTGGAGTTCACCTACAATAATAGCTATCAATCATCAATTGAGATGGCTCCTTTTGAGGTACTTTATGGAAGGAAATGTAGATCTCCTATTCATTGGGACGAAGTTGGTGAAAGAAGAGAGATTGGTCCGGATGTGATTGAAGAGACTGCCGAGCTTGTAAACAAAATTTGTGAGAGGATGAAGACTGCACAAATCCGACAAAAGAGTTATGCGATAAAAGATGAAGAGACCTAGAGTTTGTAGTGGGAGATCATGTGTAATGCCCGATATTTTATTCTGTTAATCTGAGATTATTGATTATGAATTGATGCGATTATAGAAGGACCACTCCGAGACCAGATTTGGAAAGCCATGTGATATTGTGTTGTGCGAGGACAGAAGGTCTCGCGCATATGCGCGAAACGAGCCGCGCATATGCGCGAGCAAGGCAGAAGACCTCGCGCATATGCGCGAGAAGAGGCGCGCATATGCGCGAGCATGTGAAGAGAATGAGTGCCGAGACAGTAGGTCTCGTGCATATGCACGAAGACAGGGCGCGCATATGCACGAGCAGTTGAAGTGTTATGCGACAAGACAATAGGTCTCGCGCATATGCGCCGATGAAGGTCGCGCATATGCGCGAGACGTGCAGCACAAAGAATGAGCAACTTGCTCTAGCAATGCAAATTTATATGCAAATTCCTCTTTATTCCTTCAGATTTCCAGGGAAAGAATCGAGAAACCCCAGGGAAAGCTTCAAGTTCTCTTGATATTAGAATTCGATTTGCGAAAGATCCGTCCGTCAGAATTCTGATCCGAGTTTATTTCCGTGTTCTTCTCGTCAAAGGCTCCGCCAGGACGTAAGTTTTATTATGTTCTTGTATGATTTGAAAATATGATATTGAAGGAATCATGATATGATTGTTATTATGTGTTCCCGAGTTTGTGGTAATCGTATAATCGAAACCGGATTGAAGAACAGATACCGTATGAAATTGTTATCATTTTCAGATTTGATTTGATTGAGAACATACAGATTTGGTATCAGATTGTGTTTGCTATTGATTATGAGTTGTGATTTGTATCTGTTGATATGGTATTGCCGGTATATCAAGATTGTGCTGTTATGCCATCGAAACAGAATTAGATTGAGGATTCTTGTGTTGGATTGTATATTGATATTGTACTACTCGATACTGTTATTCCAGAGTTGGTATTGAAGACTTCGAAGAACGATCAGAACCAGATTGATATTTGATTTCATTGACCAGATTGATCTACGAAAAGAAAGGTATAAATCAATGTTTAACCGGGAAGATACAACTCGAGTCAGAGATAGCTTGAGTTTCCCAAAACCACATACTTTATTGTAATTGCTTTGATGTTTGCAATTCTTGAGATTGATATGCTTAGTCTATTGATTTATAGCAAAGCATGTATTGAGTCTTTGGCAGATGTTCCATGTCTTTGGCAGAGGTGCCATGTCACTGAAAATTTGGTTTATATCAATGTTGCTTAGGAGTAGATCGACTACTATTGTAGAGATTCGATATGATGTACCAAAGTCCGGGAACCGGGATCCCTAGATAAGAGTCGAGTCTGAGATTAAGAGTCAAAGAGTGTGATTTACAGTTTTATATCGATTCATGTTTTTCAGATTATGATACATGCTATTGATAACTGTTCTATGCTTTTATATATGTTTATATGAAATGCATATATACGTTGTTTATAATGGGAATATATTTCTCACCAGAGTTATCCGGCTGTTGTTGTGTTTGTATGTGTGCATGACAACATGTGGGATAAGATTAGGGTCAAGAAGAGGATGAGAGATTGAGTTTAGAGTGGAGATTCGGACCCAGAAGTAGAGTGGTTTTCATCACTTGATATGTAGTGAATGAATAGTAGTTTGTTACGACTTTCTTTTGTACAAGACTTGTACTTTGGATCTTGTTGTAGATATTAAACTTGATCTTCTAATTTGAATGAGATGAGACCTAACTTATTATAGACTTTGTACACTTGTTTATATAGTGTTCAACATTTAAAAAAAAAAATTATGACCCAGTGTATTTAATTGTTCCCAATTAATCCTAATGATGATTAAGAAGATGAGTTAGCGTCCGGGTCCCCACATCATGTATTTGTGAAAATAGCACATATGAAAGGTGTAATGCATTTTGGCAAGAAGGACAAGCTTAGTCCAAGATTTATAGGTCCGTTTGAGATTTTGGAGAAGATTGAGACACTAGTATACAGGGTGGCATTGCCACCGATGCTTTCTGGAGTTCACAACGTGTTCTATATTTCGATGCTGCGAAAGTACATGTCGAATCCATCACATGTGCTAAATTATGAACCTCTACAATTGACTCCAAATATGATATGAAAATGACCTGTCCAAATCTTGGCAAGGCAAGAAAAAAGACTCCGAAACAAAGTCATTACAATAGTCAAGGTCAAGTGGTTGAATCACTCGGAAGAAGAAGCTACTTCGGAAACCGAGAGGGACTTGAGGAGTCGCTACCCGGAGCTATTCGGTAAGTTCTAATTTCGAGGACAAAATTTTATTTAAGGGGGGAGGAATTGTAAGGTCCAAAATTAAGACGACGTAATCCAACTACGTGCAAATATAGGGAATATGAAAAATGGTTAATTAATTGATTTTAATTTCTTAATTGATTATGTGACATGTTTATACGATATGTTAGTAGTTTCCTACTTACATGCATTAAAATGTATTTTTAAGGGTTATTCGAGTTGCGATCGAGGAACGTAGATCGAGGGCTGAAAAATGGAAAAATGTTTTATTAAATAATTTAAAATTTAAAATATGGTTGTTGCTTTTTCATATTTTGAAAATAAGGGGTTTTGAGGTGATTTTATACACCGGGATGTAAATTTTATCGGTGTTGGTTTTTCAACAGAAATACGAACGTTTTGACAACCCAGCTAATAAATTAACAAAATTTATTAAAAAAATAATTTTTAATATTTTAATTAAACACTAATGTGCCTAATTAAACTCCACTAATGGGCCTAAGCTTGTTTAGTGATTAATTAAAGTATATAATATACAAACCCTCCCCATTAAACCCTACAACCCCACGCCCCACTCCCCTATCAAACTACAATTTCTCTCCAACCAAGTACATGGCACACACATTGTTTTGAAGAAAAATTTCGAAGCTTCAAGGGATAAATCAAGCCAAGGATCTTCGTGTCGTCGTTCTTCGCAATCGTCAATGAATAATAGTGCATGAAACACGCAAAGGCACGCCATATTTCTTCCCTTCTAACATCTATCATACCATAATATTTATATGAACATGTTTTGAAAGTAAACAAGGTACACAACTTAATATTTTCGTAACTATGCCTACATGTATTTTAAACTCTTGAATTTTTTTTCCAAAATCATGTTTTTTATGTTGTTCAAGGGGCTGCCATGATTAGGACTTGATCAAGAATTGCCTTACAAGAGTTTAGAGTCCTAGGAAAACACCAAAAACGCTGCACATCAAGAAACGATCAAGTTGGAACCATATTCTGTCAAGGTGTAGGTAGGGCTCGGTTTTGGGTACTTGGTGGCTGGCTTGGTCTTGGGTTGGGGCCAAGGCTAGCTAGGGTCTGGTATGAGTCAAGGAGAGAGTCCTAGCTATTCTAGGGCTCGAGGTTCACGGCTGGGGAGTAGTCCTAGCAAGCTAGGACTCCATCCGAGGGTCATCAAGGAGACGCGCAGGCTTGCGCAGGCTTGTACGAAATAAGGGGCTCGGCCAGGGGGCTCCGGGCTAGGCTAGGGTGACTACTTGGGGTCCTAGGTGGGCGTACAAGAGGCTGGTTCAAGGGCTGGGGCGATGGATAGGTCCTAGGCGCGAGTTTGAGGTGTCCATGCCAAGTGGGACTCTCGGCCGCAGCTTCCACTTGGGAGTGTGGCTTCGGTTTCGAGCTAGGGGTCAAGTCAGTTGGTTCCATGGGTCCAAGAGGGTTCCTGGAGGGGCTGGTCAGGGTTCGACTCGGTGTGGTTTGAGCTTGGCTTGTGGAAACGTGAGTGTGGCTCGAGGGTAGGCTCGTCTGAGAGCTTAGGGTTTTCTCATTTGAAAATAAATCGAAACATGGCTCACGGGGGTCGAGTCATGGTTCACGAGGGCTAAAATAATATAAAAAGTAAGTTTTGAATTTATGAATTTTATATTAAATTTTGAAATTTTTCAGGATTAAAACGCATTAAAAACGATTAATTAATGAATAATTAAAAGCCTAGTATTTAAGCTAAATAAAATTATGAGAAAATTCATGTAAGCTTAAATAATTATTTGGGACATGTTAGAGTATATGAAATTAAGAAAAAGTCAAAAACGTGGAATTTTATGTCTAGGGGCAAAACGGTAATTTTACACCCGAAAATTAGTTAACGTCATGGCAGTGTCCTGAATGCTGTTTTATATGCTAATATGATTATTTTAAATTTTTATGAATTTTTATATGTTAAATTATGATTTTTAAATGTTTAATCATTTTTATGATTTAATATTGACATTTAAAAGATATGTTGCATGCTTGATTTAAAAGAAAAATGATATTATATGCATGTTTTTATTAAGTGAAGGAAATATGAAATGTTGAAGGACGTGAAAGGGTTGTGACTAATACGATGATATGTTGGAGATATCGTCGGGGTTATGGTCTCAGTGGGAGCCCAACGACTGTGTTTCCATGGATACGAATACGTTAATAAATTAATATGTTGGCCAATGCTTAGTTGACGGGTGAGAGTGTCGCTGATGTCCCCGCCGCCCAGTTCTGTGGTTTTATATAGATGAATCCATCGCCCAATACGAATACAAATACGAGTCACAATCACGATCTGAATTCAACAAACAAGAATATGAATATGAAAATGTTTATGATGAATATGAATATGAATATGTTGATATGAAGATGCTTATGAAAATGTTTATGTTTAATGTTTATGCATTATTATGAAAATATTATTTTAAGTGCAAGTATTTTTCACTGTTGTATGTGATTTGTATACATATTACGTTGTTATAAAAATTATGGTGTGTTGAGTCTTTAGACTCACTAGATGTGGGGACCCGGACGCTAATCATCTTCTTAATCATCTTTGAGATTTAATTATCAATTAAGATAAACAGGGTCTAAAAATTTTTCTTTTTAAAATATAAGTGCGGAACGTAATGGAATTTAACTAATATACATCTCAGTATAAAAGTACAATAATGTACAACAATTATTCAAACTAGTCTAAGGTTCAACTACTAATTTCCAGTACTAAACCAAGTCTACATCCAAGTCCGGAATCACCACTCTAATCTCGATCTCTCATCATCCTCTTGACCCTGATCCTGTCCCACCTGTTGTCATGCACACATACAAACAAGACAACAGCCGGATACTCCGGTGAGAATAAATCCCAGTATAAATAAAGTATACATGCAGTTAACTAAATTAACATAAGAGCATGAATGATATCTTATCACATGTAGCATAATCAAACAACATGTATCAATACCAATCTGTAAATAATATCTGAATCGTAATCTACGAAACATAAATCAATACACATCTGTAAATCAAGTTCTAGTCTCGATATCTAAGACGACTCATCTCTCATTCTAATCTAGGGATCCTGATCTAATTTAGACTTTGGTATGCTGTATCGAATGTCTACAATAGACGTCGATCTACATCTAAGCTCATCGATACACCGTAAGTCTGGAGTCTACGCGGTTCTGACAAAGACTCGGCGGTTCTGCCCTAGCTAGGCTGATCTGCCATAGACAAAAACTCTGGCTCTGCTATAATTCAATAGACTAAACATATCAATCTGATAATCTGCAAATATCAATGCAATAAAGTAAAGTATGTAATTTTAGGAAACTCAAGTCAAACCTAACTCGAGTTGTGCAATCCCGAATCAACATTTATTTATACCTTTATCTTCTCGGTCCGACGAAGACGAAGTATTGAAGTCAACTCTGTCCATATCCAATCTGATAATGACAATCGAATAGATACAATATCAGTACATGACTCAGTTCAATGCAATAAAGTAAAGTATGTGATTTTAGGAAACTCAAGTCAAACCTAACTCGAGTTGTGCAATCCCGAATCAACATTTATTTATACCTTTATCTTCTCGGTCCGACGAAGACGAAGTATTGAAGTCAACTCTGTCCATATCCAATCTGATAATGACAATCGAATAGATACAATATCAGTACATGACTCAGTTCAATGCAATAAAGTAAAGTATGTGATTTTAAGAAACTCAAGTCAAACCTAACTCGAGTTGTGCAATCCCGAATCAACATTTATTTATACCTTTATCTTCTCGGTCCGACGAAGACGAAGTATTGAAGTCAACTCTGTCCATATCCAATCTGATAATGACAATCGAATAGATACAATATCAGTACATATCAATCAACTGATCTTTCGATGGCATACCAATACAGTCTCGATAACCCCGTAAGTCCCAACATCACAGATATAATACTTGAACTCATAATCACTATCGATATAACTCATAATTTCAACGATAATATAAATCTGATATCGATTCTCAATCAAATCGACTCCAAAATTCATAACAATTACATAACCAGTCCGTTTCTTAATCTGACTATGATTCTATGATGTCCACTGTATCAGAAACACCATATATGATTCCTATTCAATTCTGATAACATCATAATTTCAAACGACATCAAAACGTAACAAAACTTACGCCCAATTGTAGCTGTCGTCGCTAGGAACTCGGTGCTGTACTTAGATTCAAAATCAGAAGGACGGATCACTCGTCAATCTCAAATCTCACGTCGAAGGAAAACTTCACTCTTTCTCCCTCGAAGCTTGCTCGGTTGGTGAATGAAGAATCAATTCATTTATATATATATATATCATCCACGTTGCATATAGAGACCAAATGTCAATTTTTCGTGATGCATGCCTGGCGCATATGCGCGCCCAAGTCCCGCGCATATGCGCCGAACGTTCTGTCCGAACTTACAGCAAGTCGCGCATATGCGCGACGTCCTTCCGCGCATGTGCGAGACATTCTCTGGACTCGAGTCTTACCGATACACCTCCTCGCGCATATGCGCGCCCTATCTCGCGCATATGCGCGAGGTCCTCTGCCTTCGCCATGAGCTGTTCGCGCATATGCTCGTCTTTTTTCACGCATGTGCACGCAAGGTTCTGTCTACCTCGCGCATGTGCGCCCATCACGTCGTGCATTTGCGCGAGGACTCTTTCTTGCTCCTCATTTTGATTTTCTTTCGTCTTTCCCGGTCTGATCCGTTCTGTCTATAATCATATCAATTATCACCAATAGATTATAATAATTATCGCTAAATCCTTTTAGATTAACCGGATAAATTTCTCGGGCCTTACATTTCTCCTCCTCTAAGATATGATTTCGTCCTCGAAATCACATGCAATCAAATCAGATAAAGAAGTAATGTATAATAGAGGTTACTTCAGCAAATTCATTCTATCAAACCATTCTGATAAAATTACTTGCAAATACTGGCTATACAACATCCGTATATACCAATCAATAGCTCATACCAAATCCATATCATCAGCTGTTATCAAATCTGTTTATCCCAGTCAAGGATTTACTCAATCTTCGGCTTTAAATACCAATCGTCACTATCCGACGTCGGCATATTAAGTCGGTTCATTCGAAGCTGGTGTTCATCCTTTTCTGAATCAACTTCATTTTCTTTATAAGATTTCTGCTTTTGTCAAATTCAATCTCAGATATCACCGTAATATCATTCTCATTTAGCGGAAATCTGCAGTACTCACTGTACAATGTCTCGTCTGTAGCTATCTCAATACTCGTTTGATAGCTATCATTATACAATAATTCATAAAGTGACAAGACATCAGGTTACTAGTGCTAAAATCCAACACTACAGTTCCTGGATATCCTCCAGTATCTAGGTAGTTCGCTTCGACTATCCATCAATCTATAAACCATAGATACAATCATGCTATATATTCCGCCAAAAGCACAAAATCAAGCAAAATCACAATCTGATATACTCTACTTCGGCATTCTAGTTATTCTGACCACTTTTCTGACATCGATCTGTGTCATTTGGTCATGTTTGTACGTTATCTGGTATAACTAATAGATATAGATTGAACAATCTGTCAATCACAATCATATTACATCACAATCTGGAAAGTATTGCAGTGATCTCATTACGAAATTCATCGAAATATACTCCCCATGTCTAGTCAGAAATATACAAATTCTGTAATAAATCTTTTGATTTCTATCTTTCTGTTTTCATTTATTGGCAATTCAGACATTTCAGTACAATTCCTGCCAACATTTCCGTACAAATTCTATCATGACTGATTTAATCTGTCTATATCAAAACTATCTGTTCGAATTATCATATACTTTCTGTTACCTGAACGACTACTGAATCCATTTCTGTGCCCTTCTGACCCTATCTGTCATTTCCAATTCGAACTATTGGGTATAAACAATCAGTTAATAATAGAAATTAAAAAAAATACCTACCTGGTATTCGGTTCTGATTCTCGATATCAAATTCTGTTGTACAATTCTGAAACATTTGACATTACAAGATAATCATTCTCATACAGTAAAAAAAATCACATATCTGCCACTCTGATCGATGTTCTGCTCTGATTATCGAATTTAAGTTCTGAACATTCTGGTTAAATCTCTGAACTGCCGAAATTCTCGAATTCAGCTCTGATTCGGTTTGAATAATCTGTATATGATCTCAACGGTTCACAATGATCTGTATTAAATACTGCTATAAAATTTAACGATACTCAGGCAGACACAAAATAACAATCGTATAAGATAATCTGCCAACTCAGACCAAAATAAATTTCTGACAATTCTGACATTTCTGAAATTTACTGATATTTCTGCTATTTCTGATCTCTCTGATATCGGTATCATTCTCAGTCACTGATTCTGATCTCAATTGTGTCAAAATCAATCGGTATACTAACTTCAGATATCGCATATTCAGCATACAATCTGTTTCAAGCAGAATTCATATCTGAATAATTTCTGTATACAATAATTACAGTTTTCAGAGTATTCAATACAATCTTCAGATATTCGATTCAGTCAATCAGATGCTGCAAGTATATCAAAATATCATAGATACAACCAGCATGAAATCATCAGAATATCTCTGAACATACTGAAATATGCAAAAGAGAAACACTAAATCAGATGTAACTCCTGGTCGGTACTCTTCTACTGATCTTTTAATTCTTTCAATTCATTCAGTGTCATTCTGGACATTCAATATCATTCTGTACTGAATTCTAAAACAATAAACAGTACCTGATCTCAATTCAATTCTGAAATCTATCTTTCTGATATAAAGCAAATCTGAAATCTTATCTGGGCAAATATCAGCTAACTCGTACATCACTGGCAAATCTGCCAATGCTAGACTCAACTTCAGTACATCTACTGAATCCATAAGGATACCATCCGTTCCTTTCTGTATCGATCGATTCATAGGCAACACAGATATCAAAGGAATTCTGAATCTAGAATCTTTACCGTGAAATCTTTACTCATCAGCCATATCTGGTCTGAATCTTATATTCTCCTAAAAAGAATCTATAATAGTTCTGTACTTGTTCAGCATATTAGTATCAATAATGCAGTCAAATCAGAAAACACAAGTACATCATAATCTAACTCGATCTCATTCTTTTCTTACTGTAGTTTACTATATTTCACAGAAATCTCTGATATCAATATTTCCCCCAAAAGTAATGAATTTTATACTACAGTACAATCAAACCCAACAGATAGTGCATATCTCACTGCAATTCAGTCAAAGATAATCTTAGAGAATGCATTAGTATGTATCAATAACTATGCAATATAATTATAAAAGAACAGTACCTGCCACTATATCATCAAGTGTGCTTTGGGTCTGTTCCTCGATCACCACAACCAGATGGTCCAGCTCCCTGAAATCCGCGGGAACCTCTCTGTGGACAGACTCTCGCAAAATGTCCAGACTGTCGACAGATATGGCAACTACCAGTCACTCCCTGGCATTGCTCCGTGGAATGTCTCCCTCTGCAAATCCTGCAATACACTCCAGTATAACTTGGGCTGGAACCACTGGAGCTAGTTGAACCGCTCAGTCCGCTCCCTAACTTCTTGAATGGCTTCTTTCGAGCTTTCAGCAAATCTTGCTTTCCACTCGTACTGCCGCGATCAAATCGGAGAGGGGATTGCTGTGTCTGGGGTTGCATCGCACACACCCTTTTTAGTTGTCTAATCAGACTCGCCTCTGCTCTCTTCGCTTTACTCAAGGCATCAGCAAAATGGTAAGGTCGCTGCATGTTCATCAATGCAACTATCTCCGAGTTCAATCCTCTGATGAACTGATCCGCTACAGCTTCATCATTCCAATTATATTAGGAGCAAACGCAGTAGAGTAGAGAATTTAGCAACATATTCTTCAATATCCAGTTGACCTTGTCTCAAATTCTCAAACTCTGCTTTCTTATCCTCTCAGTACGAAACTGAGAAAAATCTTCGATAAAATTCAGTTCTGAATATTTCCCACGAAATCACTGTACCTCTCTGTTCTAACATTCTTTTACTTGTAATCCACCAACTCCTGGAAGTCTCTCGTAACTGGTGGAATATCAGTTTAATTCTCTGCTCATCTGAATAATCAAGTAAATCAAACAGTATTTCTATGTCATCAAACCAGTTCTCACAATCTTCAGACGTCTCGATACCACTCAGAATCGGGGGCTGAAATAACTGAAACTCTTCCAACTGTATTTCCATATGAGTTTCTGATACATCTATCTATTTAGTCGAAGTACTACCCCTTTCTGGGATTCTCCGTGGAGGTATATCTGCTTATTAAAACCATTAGTACTCAAATACTACAAATCTGTTCCAATCTTTCTCTGATCATCTTACTGCTGATCAAGAATCAAATCTGATTCATACTCAATAATACATAATACCAATTAAAATCAGATAATCAGGTAACATGTACTTCAAAGCAGTAAAGCATAATGTCATGCTAGCATACGCAATGTCAATCAACATTAAATAATTCTCATGCTAGCAATCACATGCAAGGAAAGAAAACTCAATCTACCCCGCTCAATCTCTTCTATCTCAGTCTAAAGGATTTATCGCTCTGATACCACATGTTGTGGGGACCCGGACGCTAATCATCATCCTAATCATCTTTGGGATTTAATTTTCAATTAAGATAAACAGGGTCTAAAAATTTTTCTTTTTAAAATATAAGTGCGGAACGTAATGGAATTTAACTAATATACATCTCAGTATAAAAGTACAATAATGTACAACAATTATTCAAACTAGTCTAAGGTTCAACTACTAATTTCCAGTATTAAACCAAGTCTACATCCAAGTCCGAAATCACCACTCTAATCTCGATCTCTCATCATCCTCTTGACCCTGATCCTGCCCCACCTGTTGTCATGCACACATACAAACAAGACAACAGCCGGATACTCCGGTGAGAATAAATCCCAGTATAAATAATGTATACATGCAGTTAACTAAATTAACATAAGAGCATGAATTATATCTTATCACATGTAGCATAATCAAACAACATGTATCAATACCAATCTGTAAATAATATCTGAATCGTAATCTATGAAACATAAATCAATACACATCTGTAAATCAAGTTCTAGTCTCGATATCTAAGACGACTCATCTCCCATTCTAATCTAGGGATCCTGATCTAATTTAGACTTTGGTATGCTGTATCGAATGTCTACAATAGACGTCGATCTACATCTAAGCTCATCGATACACCGTAAGTCTGGAGTCTACGCTGTTCTGACAAAGACTCGGCGGTTCTGCCCTAGACAAAAACTCTGGCTCTGCTATAATTCAATAGACTAAACATATCAATCTGATAATCTGCAAATATCAATGCAATAAAGTAAAGTATGTGATTTTAGGAAACTCAAGTCAAACCTAACTCGAGTTGTGCAATCCCGAATCAACATTTATTTATACCTTTATCTTCTCGGTCAGACGAAGACGAAGTATTGAAGTCAACTCTGTCCATATCCAATCTGATAATGACAATCGAATAGATACAATATCAGTACATGACTCAGTTCAAAACCTGTTCTGATTAATACTCAAATCAAAACATAATCGGATCAATGCCACTCGACATATGATACTACAATACCATCTCAACCAATAACGAGTCTGATTAATATCAATCAACTGATGTTTCGACGGCATACCAATACAGTCTCGATAACCCCGTAAGTCCAAACATCAAAGATATAATACCTGAACTCATAATCACTATCGATATAACTCATAATTTCAACGATAATATAAATCTGATATCGATTCTCAATCAAATCGACTCCAAAATTCATAACAATTACATAACCAGTCCGTTTCTTAATCTGACTTTAATTCTATGATGTCCACTGTATCAGAAACACCATATATGATTCCTATTCAATTCTGATAACATCATAATTTCAAACGACATCAAAACGCAACAAAACATACGCCCAATTGTAGCTGTCGTCGCTAGGAACTCGGTGCTGTACTTAGATTCAAAATCAGAAGGACGTATCACTCGTCAATCTCAAATCTCACGTCGAAGGAAAACCTCACTCTTTCTCCCTCGAAGCTTGCTCGGTTGCTGAATGAAGAATCACTTCATTTATATATATATATATATATCATCCACGTTGCATATAGAGACCAAATGTCAATTTTTCGTGATGCATGCCTGGCGCATATGCGCGCCCAAGTCCCGCGCATATGCGCCGAACGTTCTGTCCGAACTTACAGCAAGTCGCGCATATGTGCGACGTCCTTCCGCGCATGTGCGCAACGTCCTTCCGCGCATGTGCACGACATTCTCTGGACTCGAGTCTTACCGATACACCTCCTAGCGCATATGCATGCCCTATCTCGCGCATATGCACGCCCTATCTCGCGCATATGCGCGAGGTCCTCTGCCTTCGCCATGAGCTGCTCGCGCATATGCGCGTCTTTCTTCGCGCATGTGCGCGCAAGGTTCTGTCTACATCGCGCATGTGCGCCCATCACGTCGCGCATGTGCGCGAGGACTCTTTCTTGCTCCTCATTTGATTTTCTTTCACCTTTCCGGTCTGATCCGTTCCGTCTATAATCATATCAATTATCACCAATAGATTATAATAATTATCACCAAATCCTTTTAGATTAACCGGATAAATTTCTCGGGCCTTGCACTAGATGTGATGGATGCAGATGACATTGATAATTATGATGTTGGAGGTCTTGATGGTTGACCTTGCTGGACTGACGGTGTAGATAACCCGAGGACCAGCGCTTCTATTTTCTGCATTTATGATTTATGTTTATGTTTATGTTAGAAGATTTTTACTCTTTTTTATTTATGTTTTGATGGGTTTTTGCGAGGTTTACTATGAGCTATACTATAAAGCCCAAATTCACTACACGTAAAACACATGCGTCTATTTAAATTATTTATTTAAGTTTAAATCGATTTTAGAGATGCATTATTTATTTAGTTTGCATTATTTTTAAATTATTTATGTTTAGGGGATGCACATTAAAATATTCTCTTGAGTTTTATGTTTCAGGCGATTATTCGTGGTGAGATCGAGGAAAAGAGACCGGCACGAGTTTGGCGAATTTAAAATGTGGTATTTTATTTTAAGTTAGGATTTGGAGCATTTTAAATGATTTATTTAGTATTTTTAGCATTTTAAAAGACTAATTTAATTTATTAGGCGATTTTAAGATTTTAAACTTTTAAAGTCTAGCACATATGTACTTTATTTTAATTAGGGGATTTTTAGTAAAGTTAGTGTTTGATTAACATTTAATTAGTTGTTAATTTTTAATTAAGAAAAATTTATCGCCTAATTACCTAAAACTCACACACACACTTTCTCACGCACTCATTCAGGATCACACACACTCTCTCTTACACCCCTTCATTTTTCATTGTTTCATTTCATATTTTGAAAGAAAATTTAAGGTTCTAAGAACCAAGAGCAGCCGCCCCCTCCCTCTCCAATTTTCCAGAAATCCTTCATTGATTCTTAGCATAGAAATCTTGCCACGTTCGTCTCGGGTCAACACTCGCATCCTTCCTGCTTCGGTATTGTCGTTTCGGTAACTTTAAAAATCAAAAGGCATGTATAATCTTTTGTTTCTGAATCGATATCGTCATATTATGTGTTGTGATGTTTATTATGTGTAAAAATCCATGTATGTTGTGAAAAGTTTGAGCAAAACGTTTGGGTTGAATTTTGGATCAACAATTTTAGATCTAAAAACGTGTCTGCTGTCATTTCGATTCCTGTGTAAATTCGATCGATTTTCTAGAAAACCTTTCAACATATAAAACGTAGTTCGTTTTGATACAAACGAGTAAGTTATGAATCTTTTCGTGGGACTGCTCAAACTGTAATATTCTGAAAATACGTTCCTGACGTGTTCTTGAAGTTTTATTGTTGCAGGCTTAGTTGGAAACCGACGGGTGATCGCTGCTGTGCTTAGGTATATTAAGTATGTTGTGGGTTCAATTTTTGGTGCTTTGTTTCGTGTTGATAGGCACTTGGTTGCATTAGAAGTCGTAGGAAAAGCTTTGGTGTCAAAATATCGTGTTCACGGGTGTGTTGCGTTGTTTGTGATGCGTCGTTGTTTTGGGGCGTTGTGTGAGTTTGTATAATTGCAATAGCGTCCTAGGGTGAGTTTCGTTGCATCGGTTCTAGTCGTTTGTGAGAAGGGCCTAAAACTCCTTTCTTGAAAATTTGCGGAAAATTAAAATTTTTCTTTTTAAAAGAACTTAAATGGCCTCATACATAAAATCACTGGTGAATCAAGTTCAATATTTCAAAATATTGCAGCGGAAGAAAATTAAAGTTTTGCCAACAACAACGATTTAAAAATATCCAACGACTGATAAAAATTGTTTGCGGAATAACAACTGCTGCACTGAGGTCCTCGGGTGCCACTACTGCCGACCCAAGCTGGCTCATTGGTCCCCACCCTCGGCCCTGGCCTCAACAGTACCTACAACAATCAAGTCTAGTGAGCCTAAAGACTCAGCATGCATATATCGCAGGTAACGAGTAAAAATCTGAATTTAAAATATGCATGTGATAAAATATCCTGTCCTGAGGCATACTGAAAATAATCTGTACTGAGCAATTATAATACGTGCATAACTGAACTGGAAGTCACTGTAAAAATATTTGCTCCTTGGAGCCTGTACTGAAATAACTGATAAAATTTTCTGTTGAGATTATGTTTTACGCCTGTGGCCACTGCACTAAGCTGAACTGATCGGTAACCTGGCTACCGGGGAGGCTGAAACTGAACTGAGCTGGCCGGTCATTGGCGACCGGGTGGTACCATACTGAACTGATCGGTCACTGGCGACCGTATAAAATAACACACTCCCACATAGTGAATGAACCACAAGCCATATCGCATAAATCTCAAAATAATCATTTTCTATTTAATGCACGTAAAATAATTAACTGGCATAATGAAAATGTCCCGTAATTTTACCAACTGGATTGGAATTGGATCGTTCCCAGGCTCGCTGCAACCTAACTGTGCCATGAAAAATATGCAATAGCTTAAACTTGACCAACTATGCAATTTACGTTCAAAAGATGCGACTATGACGCCTAATAACTTCGCATTTAATCATGACTCCGAGCCAACCCTGAACCGACACTGAACCGACGTATAGTCATGATTAAAATACGCTGAAAAATCATAAAATAATGTTCCTAAAATGATAGGGTCGAAATCGAGGTGGAATGGAGGCCAAAACACGAAACGCTCTTTCGAGAGTCAATTTGGCACATTGCACCGTAAATTCTCGTACGACCTCAAAATGATCCAAATGACAAACGGTCAAAAACATGACCTTCCTAACTCAATGAGGCACTGTCCAGTCCAAGGCCATGGGCTAAAGCCAACCAAGAACTCAAACGACGCTTCTGAACAGCAGCATACTTGCTGTCAAAAAATACAGCAGCTGCGCACTACAAGACTTGCATTGGTTTCGAGACTATCGGCCATTAGGGGCGTGAACCACCGACTAGAGACTCTTACCAACATCCCAAGGAATGATTTGAACCATGGCTAAGGGCCCTAGGCCAGCCACAATCCGCATCACACCAAATCTCAACCGAAGGTCCAACCGAGAGCAACGTGTATGCGTGTGTAGTGTTTATGCTATGATCGATGTCTTGCGTCGTTCCAGTGGCCATTGATTGACCATGACACGATCTAGACATCTAGGAGCATGATATGAACCGTGGCTAAGGGCCATAGGCCAACCAAGATCCACACCAAGCCA